>NC_137915.1:3736534-3771534 GCF_963457725.1 Sprattus sprattus
GAAAAATAAAGCAGGCGGCGGTGACATCTTGAAACTGACAGCGTCTTTGCCATCAGCCTACTCAATATGCTACAGAATGAGTTGATGAGGAGATTCCACATCATCAAGCCTGGGAAATATTATTCAGTGTACAAGCCTTGCTGATTAATTTATGCAATATGTAGCGGGCAGTTTATCATCACTTGAAAGCATTTCCAAGGATGCATCCCAGGGTTTTGGTCGGCAGACATAAAATATAATAGTAAAGATTACCAGGATAGGAAATCTACTAAAATGTTTTGTGTGAGATTACCTTGGTATCTTTGCCTATGTATTGCATTGTATCGAAAACTGCCAAATGAAATACGACCTTACCAAATAGGGCTACATTTCATCTGAGTTCTCACCTGCTCAACTTTATAATCGACCCGTGGATGAATCATGTTTTCCCAGTTAGCTTAATTAATTGTACACGTGTTTCAAATCAAAACAAAGACAAACGATTCTGTGAAATATCTGCTCTGAGTTTCCATACGTCGGAAGTAACGCAAGTTTAATAACCGGTTTTGCCTTTCACATTAACAGGCTGGGGAAAGGACCCCTTGTGCAGCGAAGTGTGTGTGTGTGTGTGTGTGTGTGTGTGTGTGTGTGTGTGTGTGAGGCTGACAGGGAGCAGGGTGCTGAGTGGGAACGCTTGACGGGGTCGCTCCGTGAATCGTACATAGAAAGAGTCCCAGAGTGACGCGGGGTGTCCCTGGGGTATGTGGATAAGACATGCCTCCAGTCAGAAGGACGGCACGGTGGCCAGCTGAGAGGGTCTAGAGGCTGCTTAAAAGGCACCAACAAAAATGTCCCTCCTAGATGGATGTGCCTCTGTACAAATCATCAGCATCATTATAATGTTGTGATATAGATCGATATTTTGCCGTAACAATGGCAAAAGAGAGGCGTTTCTTTCTTTCGCCATAATACCTTTACTAGCCTACTAACGAGCTACAATTTAACCTTCAGACACTTTAGGGTTAGTAATAAATGTTTAAAAATTACATTTAAAAAACTGGCCTTTCAAAATGTACGGTAGCCTAATGCTCATGGTGTTTATGTTTTAACCAAAACAAATAAATCAATATTCTGTATCAATTGTATATTTCGTTGACTAATGCCACATGACATAACCCTTCCAACTACGTCCATTAGTCAGCATGAAGACTAAACGGATTTTTTTCCAATCACATTTCATTCACCACGAAGGTTAGGCCTGAGTGTAAAATGAATGGAATTATTTTTGTATTGCCAGTCACATCATGGTGATTTGATCTATTTCTATGAGGAGGGCGTAGTCTATCGGAAAGGCCAAAGCCTTTGTTTGATACGATGGTAAATGCTAGCAGGGTAAGGCTAATTCACTTGACTGGAGAAGTTATGCTCGCCCAAACCATACTTTGCTGATGTTGACAAATCAGTGATATATAGGACTTATCTCTTCTCATATAGAGCCATTGCTTTGATCATTTTGTTTTGTTGTAGACTATAACTTGTAACATATGCCATGGCAGATATATGATTTGCAATATGGTATGCAACGAATGTAGTGTCTAGTCATAGTAAACACCACATGTCTGTGATCCTTGTCCTCTCTAATTGATTAAAAAGTTTGAGTGTAATAGCTATAAGGGTTTATCTCATCCCCGACTAAACTAAAACCAACTTTAGTAGCATATTCCTTGTTTGGTTTCACGTCTATGGTTGCTAAGCAGGGCAGTGTGAGTTTTTTTTTTATTTCAACTTAGAATAATTTAGTGTCTTGCACGATCATGTTGCTAAATTGTTTTCCGGCTACATTATGGCTACAATATGGCAATTATCTATTTATGCTGAATTTAGTTGTCTACCCTATGTACCAACCTGACCACCCCCGTATGACATCCTGGTTACAGTCCAGCGGATTTGTTCCAGCGGATTTGATCAACTGAGGTAGGCTATAGCCTATATTATAGGCATATACATTATATTTGCGTTTGTTCTGTAAGTTGAGTTGTATTTGACAGAGGACGGATATAGGTTATTTGTTATAAAATATTTGCATTCAGTCACGTACGATCTCTTTGTAAATTACAAATCAAAAGTTCTACTTTCTACCACTATTATATCCGTCAGTTCAGATCAGATCAGCCTAACAGTAGAAAATGTTGGACTCCTTGCATATCTCAAATGCCGCCTCAGTCCTGTAGCTGGTCCAGAGGGAACGACATACGGTAAACAGTGTGTTCGCCTCAGATGAACAAAAAATACATAATTACTGTAAAATCAACCATTTCTGACCTGAACACCTTTACATCTATGCATGACATATACATCCTTTATTATGAGCTCAGTTTCTAACAAAACGTGGTGATGCTTTTATGCACACTTGGGAACATATCTGCTTGACATCGGTAAACAAATGAATAATCAAACTATATACTTCCATAAAGAACATTTTATGGTTGAAGGTGCGCTGTAGAAACAACAGGACAGTGATATTTCCTGACTTCCTGAAGTTGTACGGCTTTGCAAGATAACTTACCTGTGTGTTTTTACATAGATCAGCCCACATGCTGGTACCGTCCCCTCCGCGCATCAGCACATGATAGGTGAAGAAGTATATTCCCGGAATAGAGCAAGTGAATTTCCCAGTTGTTGGATCGTAATGGTTGCCCAGGTTTGTGACCACGTCGTCGAATTTTAACACCTCATAGCCCTCGTGTTGCTTTTTAAGGCCTGCGTAAAAGGCGATCTTTGGAACGGTGCTGTACGTCGCTGCGCTGATCGCCCCCGCCGCGACATTCGGTCCCGGTAGCCCAGCTATTCCTGGGCGCCCCGGGTCCCCTTTTTCACCGTGTGGACCTGGCGGACCGGGTGGCCCTGGTTCACCAGGTGGACCCCTGGGTCCCATCTTTCCGGGCCGTCCCGGTTCCCCTTTCGGACCTTGTATAAATGTCTGCATGAGGTTGTTGTCTCGTGCGGTGTCCGAAGATGCCGTGCTTGTCGGAGACTTGGTCCCGTATGGATCGCACACCATCCTGCAGCTGCCGAGCATCTCATAGTGCGCCGAAGTTCCAGCTGAGTTGACCAAGACCGGGATCAGGATCACCAACACCAAGACCATGACGACTCCAAGCACCCCTGCGGCGATCAGTCGCTTCCTGCCGACTAACCTGGTCAGCGCAGGGCGGTCCTCTTGTCTACTTTTGGGCGAAATTTTGCTGGTTGATGAGGGACCCTGCTAGAGAAAAAAAAATCAGGACCTGTTTTGCTTTGGTGTTGATGTTAATTGACCCTTTTTGGGCCAAGCCCCAGTTGTTTTTGTGTTCTTCCTCTCCACGTTTGTGCTGATGTCTGCTTATTCAAGTCTCACCAAAACTAAAAGTTCAGCCCTCTTCAGACTTGTCGCGATCCAGTCGTCAGTGATTTAAGGAAAACCACTGTCCTCAGCATCTCTCCGTGTCTGGGCTCCAAAGCCCTACAACCACGTGTGGATGCGCTTTGTAAGGACGATGACAAACGCACAAACTTGAGCAACGGAAAAAGCGCGCTATCCTCAAAGCCACGCCACCTTCTCTGGAGTCAGACCGAATCCCCCTTAGCCCTTTTAAAGTGTACGTCTGTGTACAAAGACTGATTCCGCTAGCAGGGGAATAGCACACGAGAAGGGCGTTAGTTTGCTTTCAGACGGAGGTAGATGTCATCGAGATCTGGAGAACGGAGTGCCTGCGAGTTTAGAGTTGTGAGTTGTGAGCGCAGTGCCTGAGCAGAAGGGAGAGGGAGAGGGAGAGAGAGAGAGAGAGAGACCGAGGCGCGCAGTCTTTTAAGAGATGGAAATGCTGCCTGCCCGTTGCCACCCTTGCCGCTATCTTGACACATTTCCCTGCCTGACAGCTGTGGAGTCAGTGGCAAGGGGAGAGGTGCGCCTTACCGACAAGATCACATCATGAACAATCTTATCTTTAGCCCCTTTGCGATCACCATGAATGTGATATTCATATTAAGATCGTTATTATAGCCATGTGGTTATGAAGAGAGTTGTGAAAAGAACCGACTCGTTTCACAAAGACTAAAGGGACCGATAATTCAACTCGAAAGGTTACATCAGTCATCTTTTTTTTTTCGTGAAATGTGCAAAAGAAAGTCATGGACTGGTTATTGATGACACATTTATCAAGCTGTTGTTCTAGGTCAGCGCGCTTAGAAAATATCGGAAATGTTTCTCGACAGAATTGTACAAGTCCCTGAAAATGAGCGCTGAAGGTAACAGAGGGATCATTAAAATGACATTTCTGCCAATATCAAACTTTCCAAAGATGTATTGCTCCGCCAGCACACGCAAGCACAAATCATTTCGTGCCCACTGACTCGTACTGTGGTTTTACTTCACCGATCTGAAGGTGTCGTTGATGTCAAAGTTGGGTGTCGGTGGCAGCGCATTTTCGGGGTTACTTCGATTGACCTAGCCTACGTGATATTAGATTAACATGAGCTCTGATAAACGAGTCAGTCACACAAAACTGTATGGCTTTCTTTGTCTTTGAAAACTAATTTCGACACCAAATAAACTGTAACTGTGTTGAGCATGAGACGAATACGTACCATTTACCTTTTCATGGGTGGGTCATGTTATCACATGTAGAGACATAACCCCCCTTCTATGGTCTGGGCGCCCACCTACTCTCGCTGCCCATTAGGTGGCATGGAGCATGCTCCCCAGCCGATCACAACTGCCCCAAGTGTCCCTCGGCCCCATAAATCAAGCGCTAAAAATCAATGGATTTGGTTAGCAAGGGAGCCATTGTGTCCTTGAGACGGCGTGTTGCATAGCGAAAAGATGCAATCAAACGAGAAAGAAACAGAAAAGAAAAGCATCTGCTCAGGGTAGAAGGGGACGACAAAGCAAAACAAAAGACAAAAAAGTAATCAGACTGACAAAGAAAAGAAAGAAAATACAGAGTGCATTATCACACTAGTTTTGACTGGTGGTGAAACAATGAATTCCTGAAAAGGTCAGTAAGTGATTGTTGACCGTAATCTTCCATAAGGGGCCATTTAAATACGTAAGAATTAGGACTGGCATCAGTGAGAAGCCTTGGAAGAAGGTAGATTGTGTTGCTACAAAGAGATATTACATTTATGTTAGTAGTGACTGGCCTATTTATGTGTTTAACTTTGAAACTTGAGCCTCCCTGTTTCCATTTCCTGGGGTCCAAGGGTGTGTGTGTGTATGTGTGTGTGTGTGTGAGTGTGTGTGTGTGTGCATGTCCGTGCCCTAGGAGAAGATGATGTGTGAACAAGTTACAGTCAACTGTCAGAAAGCTCAAGTGCACTGAAAACATAGAGGGAGGCAGGGAGCAGGAGACCGAGGCAGAGTGAAGGAGAGAGAGAGAGAGAGAGAGAGAGAGAGAACACAAAGAGATGTGTGAGGCACCCCCTGCTTCATCCTCTGTGCTTCCAAACTGGGCCCTGAGTGGTGGACAGATGTGCCTGCTGTGTGTGTGTGTGTGTGTGTGTGTGTAGGTATGTGTGTGTGTGTGTGTGTGTGTGAGTGTGTATCTGTCTCTGTGTATGTATCTGTGTATGTGTGTGTGTGTGTGTGTGTGTGTGTGTGTGTGTGTGTGTGTGTGTGTGTGTGGAGAGAGAGGGTGTGAATGTGGAGGACACACAGGGCCCCTTCACCACATCTTAGACAGATTAATAAAAATTCAGACAGCCATGAGGGACAGAGGTGTGTCATGACACCTAACAGACACACCACACTTCTCCATCCCTGTGAGCACACACACGCAGATACACACACACACTCTCACACACACACACACACAGATACATACACAGAGACAGATACACACACACACACACACACACACACACACACACACACACACAGATACATACACACAGACAGATACACACACACACACACACACACACACACACACATAGATAGACACACACACACACACAGACAGATACACACACACAGACAGATACACACACACACACAGATACACACTTCAGTGGAGACACAGTGCTCAAAGGTCAGCCTTCACACATCTAATCTCCCGTCATAGCTTGAGAGAGCCATGGCATGGCTACCTATGGTGGGATCACTTGAGGAGGTGTGTGTGTGTGTGTCTGTGTGTGTGTGTGTGTGTGTGTGTGTAAGATCCCTCATCCACGTTTCACCTCACGAGCCTCTCCTTCAGTGCTCTCCTCCCACCTGTTCTTCTGTCTTCTTTCTGCATTTGTGTTTCTCTTCTTTATACCTTTTCATCGTCTCATTCCATTTTTCTCAGCTTCTCCCCTTCTTCTCCTCTCCTGTTTATTTCATCAATCCTCCATTTTGTGCACATCCCCTTACCAACCTAGAAGAGATGTTTCCCACCTGGTCCCAAGGAACAGAAGAGCGTTTTGTTTCTCTGAGAGTTCTGGGCCTCGTTTCCCCGATAACGACGTATCTTAACGGCCTACGTGGATTTTGGCGACATCATAGACTCATCATTGCCGTAAGTGCGGCGTCGGGAAACCGCTCTGCAATATCCCTCTTACGACCGATTTCAAGTCCTTTTTAGCGTTCGGGAAACTGGCCCCAGGGCTATAAAGCTGATATCCAAAGATTTCAGAAGGCTTAGGGATCCCACATTATAATGTTCCAAGAGGGGACTTTAAAAGGTAGTAGGTATTGCAAAACTCCTGTTGACAGGTATCAATGAAATGTTATGTTCTGAGGAAAAACATCTGATCTGAATTTATGATTTTGAGGTTTATGTTCTGTGAGATGAGAGCCATAGGGGTATATGTCCCTCTATGTTTTCAGTGCACTTGAGCTTTCTGACAGTTGACTGTAACTTGTTCTACCATTCCACGTAATGTCTTTGTGCCCCTGGCATTCTGTTTTATAGGTATAGTTGTCCCAGTTGTATTTCTGTATTTTTTGTAAAAGGAATAGAACCTGGATGATAGCATAAAAAGAGACAAAAAAGTTTGATCTGCATAACTACGTCAGCAGAAATATGGCGTTGTGCTGAGTCACTTGTCACAAGGCTGAGGGTACATGTGATACTCTTTAGACCCCTAAACGGCTTCCTTTCCTCGGAGTCTTAGACGCTCAACATTCTCTTACCACGCTGAGATAGGTCATGCCATGTGCCAGACTGATTTGGTATCCTGCACTCTCTTTCAAACACTTCTTAAAGAAAGAAAAAACACACTTGTAATAGCACGTGCTCAATTCTGCTGTGGCCAATTTGAGTGCCATTTTACTCTATGGAGTAAATCTATCCCACCTACTTGTAAAAGAGAACAATACATGAAACACAGTACAGATAAAAGTTGACTTGCATAAAAATGATTGCTTTACTTGAAAGGGCAGCTTAAAAGAAGACATGTATCAATACATCCATGGTGGCACACAGTTCAATGGTACATAGAGTTCAAATGATTACATTCTGTCATCAGTTTACTGATGAAATGTTTCAGGACCCTTTTCAGAAGATAAAAAAAAACAAGTGTAAAATAAGTGTAACTCTTTTAGGACCAGACTAAAATCAACACAAGGTCTTACTATTGTCTCAACACAGACACGTTTAGAAAGTAGTGGCCCAACGACAATACAGTGACTTTGCCCCGGTCCCAAAAGGCAAGCTCCGCTGTTGGACGGGGACAGTGGACAAGCCCGTTCCATTGTTGCAGCAACATGTCGGCCATCGGAAAACGAGACGGCGGAACTAGGGGGCTGTGCAGAAAACAAGCAATTTTTAAAACACTGGCGTCCACCGAGCGAAACCATTCCTATCTCTCTGTAATGGCTGACAACGCCAGGCAGGGGAACAGACAGGAGCCAACCCCCCCTTCCCCCCCCCCCCCCCACACCACCACCACCACCACCCAACCCCACCCTCTTGGGAGACTGCACGAAAAAACCTCTTCGCAGACGGAGTTAAGACCCCTAAACCCTGACCGAAATCCCTCTCCGCTTATGCAACAGCCTTGCTGAGCAAAGCCCCGGCGTGGCGACGGCAGCGCTGCAGATCGCTCTAGTGAGAAGATGGGTCTGTCTGCCCACCCGGCGTTGCTCTGCGGAGGGCTCAGATCGAGCCAGGGTGAGGGGCTAATACCTCTCCAGAGAGACCCGGGCCTGAGGCTTTTGTGTGGCATATGCAATGGATAGAACATAATTAGCAGCTCCTCAAGTCAAGAGCAAAACAACATCTTGGAACAGAAAATGAAAGTTTGTTCAAATTTTAAGGCTTCCTGACATAAGGAACTGTTGGATGTGTTTCGTGTTCTTCGTGTTCTTTCGTGTTCTTCGTGTTCTTCGTGTTCTTCGTGTTCTTCGTGTTCTTTGTGTGTGTGTGTGTGTGTGTGTGTGTGTGTGTGTGTGTGTTTCGTGTTGTGTTGAGGTTAATCTCTGGACAAATTGCTTTGGATTCATCTACAAGCATTTACAGATACAGACACTGTTTGTGGTAGACAACAGAAAACAAAGTTCACATGCAATCGCGTTGTATTTAGGTGAAGGCCACTTGTGACAATAAGGGGTTGGTTAAGTAGGTCCATTTAGAAATATACAGACATTTGAAAAATAAAAGGGCTGCTCGAAGCTTTGAGTGGCACAGTGGGCGGCAGTAAAAAAAAAAAAACACACACAAGGTGTAACATGATTAATACAAGCACATACAAGCAGTATAAAATGTCTTTTTCTCTGTGTTCGTAGGATAAATAAATAGAAAGGCACATGCAGTGAGGTCCAGCTTGGACAGGCCCCAGCGTTCTTCTCTTCTTCTTCTTCTTCTTCTTCTTCTCTTCTCTCGTCCTCACTTGTTCTTGGCGGCCAGTGGCTTGCGGCTGATCTTCTTGGATTTGTCGTTGTTCTTCTTCGGGGGTTCGGGGTTGGCCTGCATGTGTCGCCCGTACAGACTGTGGAGAGAAGCACACTTTATTAAAGTAACAGTATGCAACATTATACTTCAGGATTAGGGTTAGGATAAGCAGTTTTACCTTAAAATAACAGCTTGAAAAAAATGTGGGCGCTACGTGCCATTGCCATACCAGGGTCCATAGGCTTAAAACTGCTAAATGTAAGATTTACTGACGCCGCCCGGCTTTCTCCTGTCTGCCGAACTAGTAAGTAGCTTATTTGCCGTCTTGCTTTGTCTGCTTTGTGTTGAACTTGCTTGATGTTTGACTGTGTTAGGACAGTTGTTGAGTAACTAGTTTGTCATAATGTCAAAGTCAGCACATTTTAAGAGATTTCATTAGTTTTACCCGCTAGCATATCGTTAGCGAATAGCAATTGATCCGGAATGCTTCTTTAAGGGGCCGAGTCTCGTCTACAGGCCAGACAGAAGCTGCAGCTGTGGGAGAGGATCTGCCTGTGATCCCCCCGCACTGGTCTACTGAATCCACATCAGATCAGGGCCACATCCCCAATCATCTGGGTAGACGTGACAAACTTCGCTCAGTTATAAGGAGATTTGATACGTGTTCATGTTTTCAGATCATGTTTTTTTAGTTAAGGCAGTACAATGACAGTCAATATTCTGTGATTTACAGTAATGTAGAAAATATTAACATCTGACCAAGCTCTTGTGTCTAGATGGATTTTTTCTATAATTTAGATGGCACTTTTTACATAAATAATTCCGTATTTTGAGCACAGTGTTAATGAAATAATCTGATCATCTGTAACACAAACTCTCATCTGTAACACAAATGGATGTGCATTAATATCAATCAACAGTTGGAGATAAAGAACCCAAGGGCCACTCCATCACGGTGCATGGAAGTGCTGTTTGAGGCGTGGATATGAAACACAATCTCATTTACGATGCCACGCAGGCAGATCCACCCTACAGCCCGCCTGCTCAATTCAGTGCTTTACAGAGCCAGCTGTGTGCTCTCCTCAAGCAGAGAAAGGCTCCCAGCACAGAGCTGCCATTATACTGATAGAAGGCCCCACCACATAGGCCCAGACACACACACACACACACACACACACACACACACACACACACACACACACACACAGGCCCAGAGAGGCTAAGAAGAGGAGAGGGGAGACAGAAGAGTGTGGATCGAGACAGATAAAGAGAGGGAGAGAGATAGAGAGAGAGAGAGGGAGAGAAGGTCAAAAGAGATAGCAAAGAGAAGGAGGAGAAAGAGAAAGCGAAGGAGAGGAGACAGGCAAACAAGAGGACAGAGACGGAAATGGGTGAAGGGGGGTACGAGTCGTTTCCAGTCCACTGCTCCTCTCTCTCTCTCTCTCTCTCTCTCTGTGTGAAAGCCACTCATGGGGTCTGTAAAGTGACAAAGAGGAGAAGTGGGTGAGCAAGAGAGAGAGAGACTGAGGAATGAAAAGAAGGGAGGGAGAGGGAGAGATGAGAGAAAAGAGACATGAGTCTGAGCGGGTCAGCAGACGAGAGCCTGAGCAAATATGTTAGAAAACAGAGAAATAAAGAATGAAAAGAAAGAATTGAGTACTAAGCGTGCACGTATAACCCTCAGGTTAAAGGGAGAGTAACGAGCGTGCACGTATAACCCTCAGGTTAAAGGGAGAGTAACGAGCGTGCACGTATAACCCTCAGGTTAAAGGGATAGTAACGAGCGTGCACGTATAACCCTCAGGTTAAAGGGAGAGTAATGAGTGTGCATGTATAACCCTCAGGTTAAAGGGAGAGTAATGAGTGTGCATGTATAACCCTCAGGTTAAAGGGAGAGTAATGAGCGTGCACGTATAACCCTCAGGTTAAAGGGAGAGTAACGAGCGTGCACGTATAACCCTCAGGTTAAAGGGATAGTAACGAGCGTGCACGTATAACCCTCAGGTTAGAGGGAGAGTAATGAGCGTGCACGTATAACCCTCAGGTTAAAGGGAGAGTAATGAGCGTGCACGTATAACCCTCAGGTTAAAGGGAGAGTAACGAGCGTGCACGTATAACCCTCAGGTTAAAGGGAGAGTAATGAGCGTGCACGTGTAACCCTCAGGTTAAAGGGGGAGTAACGAGCGTGCACGTGTAACCCTCAGGTTTAAGGGAGAGTAACGAGCGTGCACGTATAACCCTCAGGTTAAAGGGAGAGCCACTAGCAGGGCTACGACTTAGTGAGGGGCCTGGTGGCAGAGTCCATGTGCTGGTTGGAGAAAGCACTGATTGATGCTCCCCTCCTCTCCTCTCCTCTCCTCTCCAACTCTGGCCCTGGGGATAAGTGCCACTGATTGAATGTTGACAAAGTGGCTGATAATTAGAGCGGTCTGGAGCGGGCACAGTGGCGGTCTGGGATGGTCCTTTCACGTAATTAGAAACTGCCATTAAAAAAGGGGCGCAAATAAATCTAATTGCAACGCAGGGAAAGGTCAAGTAGCATCTCCTGCGTGTGCATGGAGTTCATATCAAATATTTACCACAGCATGGAGGCAGGGGAGTATGTGTGTGTGGAGACTGGGGAGAGAGATCCTTAAAAACACACACACACACACACACACACACACACCCACATACACACAAACATATGATTTCTCTTTTGCACACCAAGCGAGATGCTTAGGTACTACTGAAGCCTCTACTGCAGAGCAAGTGATAGCTGAAGTTGCCCTTCGACAATTTGAAACTCACAAAGCCATGAAATCTCGCAGACATGGGCATGCTGAAAGGAAATCACACACACACACACACACACACACAGACACACATGGGCATCTTTCATCAGTGGCGATGGAAAAGTAGTGTTAAATGTCTGCTGAAGTATGCTGGAGATCCAGGCTGCTCCTCATCTCCAGGACTGCTTGCCTACTTGTCATGACCCAGCTTCAGAGCTCTCCCCTGGGGCCGCTGGATCCGTGGCCTCCCCCCTGCCTGCCTCCCTGCCTGCCTCCCTGCCCAGTCCCCCTCACACAGCAAGACACACACACACACACTCTCTCTCTTTCAGTCCCCCTCACACAGCAAGGCAGCGAGGCACGGAGAGAGGACCACCCCCAAGGGATAGGCACTACAGCAGCTCTTCCCCACCGGGATCTCTCAAGACTGAGAACGCCACACGTTTGACTGACAGCTCTCCATCTCGCCAACACACTCTCGCCAACACACACACACACACACACACACACACACACACACACACACGCACACACGCACACACGCACACACGCACACACGCACACACGCACACACGCACACAAATTATTATTATTTTATTTAAAAATATTTGTAAAAATGTTTAATAGAATTTAAACAGATTCTTGATTTCCAGGCGTGGCAAAATGTTTAATTCAGTGTTGCTCAAATCAAGTTCCGTTTTTACGGAAGATGCTGATGCAGAGGCTTAGTGCACGCTCGTCATCTTTCCTTTTTGCATGGTGCGAGACAGAAACGGAGAGAATGAGGGCGAGAAAGAAAGAGCGATGAAAGAGAAGGGAGGGAGGGAGGGAGGGAGGGAGGGAGGGAGGGGCCCCTGACATACCCCAAATCCATCAGGCAGAGTGGTGGCCGCTGTGTCAGGGTCCGGTTGGAGCCCACAGAATAATTCATGTTGTTCGATATGTAAAGTCACGCGTGTCACAACAAGCCAAGTTTGTTTGCACAACTTCATCACCGCAAAAGAAAATGGTCCTTCTCAGAAACGGAGATCAATCAGGAGGAGATAGATCACCTCTCTAAATGGATTGATGATGCTCAGGCACCACCACGACTCTCCTCGATAGATGGAATTTGATGATGGAGGAACACAAGGGTAACTGTGTGTGTGTGTGTGTGTGTGTGTGTGTGTGTGTGTGTGTGTGTGTGTGTGTGTGTGTACTTTTGTGCAAACACCAAATCCAAGAGCCGTTGCCATGGTAATCTTTGTTCTTATTTCAAACATTTGGTCATGGTACGTCTAACCTGAAGGATAAAGAGAAGCAATACTAAATTATGTACATAAGAGTGTGTGTGTGTGTGTGTGTGTGTCTGTGTGTGTGTGTGTGTGTGTGTGTGTGTATTCTGAGCGCCGAAGGTCTGCTTTTTCATGGCAGATAAAGAGTGGAGTGGGTTTGGATGAAGTGTACTTCTGTAAGGTTTCTTATAGAGACGCACATGAACATCAGTTTGGGAGTCTGGCGAAGGGCAACTGATCTCCGAGTTAAGAATGTAGAAAATCACTGTTATGCTTTCATCAATTTTATGGTAAATTTGACATTTGTGAGTAGGACCAAGGGTTACTATTATTAGGAATTTTAAGTATGCTAGTGTCACACTGTTTGTTTGTGCACTTTTAACAAAAACGTCTTTTATGTGGAAGTCAACAGACTTTGTGAAGACGACATGTTGAGCAGTGGGTATTTTGTTTACGTGTAACTTGAGAGGAAGATTGAAGTATGGGGGTTTATCTTTGTAAACATTCATTGTCAGTGACAGGGCTGACCCTGCTGTATCACGATGTTAATGCCCCAGCATGTTTATCTAGGCGTGTGGAAGTGTTTATCTGGGACCATGACAGGGCTGACCGGTGTGCCTGCTCGTGTCTTGTTGTGTTGTTTTGGAGGGCTGGATGGGGTGTGTGTGTGTGTGTGTGTGTGTGGGGGGGGGGGTTGTGTCTTGTTGTGTTGTTTTGGAGGGGTGGATGGGGTGTTTGTGTGTGTGTGTGTGTGTGTGTGTGTGGGGGGGGGGGGGGGGGTTGTGTCTTGTTGTGTTGTTTTGGAGGGGGGGATGGGGTGTGTGTGTGTGTGGGGGGGGGGGGGGATGCCAGCGTGGGGCATGTTTATTTGTAAGTGTTTGTGAGGGTTTGTTTGTGGCCGTGTGACAGGAGTGACGGTGGTCTGCCCCCGGAGGTGCTCCTCTGCCTCGGGGGCCGGTCGGGGCTAAATGTGCCGGGAGGGATCAGTGCTGACAGATGCACGTAGATTTGTGCGCCCCAGTCGGGAGTAAATTGGCCCTGTTTTACATCAGGCTGATACGTGTGTGTGTGTGTGTGTGTGTGTGTGTGTGTGTGTAAGGGAATGGTGTAGAGGATGGGGGGGTTGAGGGGGGTAAGGGGGGGGGGATCACTGAAGCGTTTTCTCTCAGACAGAGTCCCGGCGGACTGACGTGGCTGAGGCACATGCTGGGAATACTGAAGCAGGCGCTGGAAGTACATGCCGAGAGCCGGGCTCGTCAAGATAATCGCCAGGGCTGGAACGCCGTGGACAGATTGGCCGAGAGAGAGCTGCTCATCAGACAGTAGCCACAGCCCCCCTCCCCCCCAGGCACTATTAGCTCTCACAATTACACCACAGTGGAGCCACAGTAGAGCCCCTTCAGCCGGAGGAGCAAAAGAGTCTTTGACTTTAACTTGAAGTGCTAAGTGATCCCTCCTCTCCTTCCGAAAACATTCTCAACCAAGCACTTAAAAACAAGGCAGGCAGAAACAGAGAGCTAGAGAATGAATATGTGTGTGTGTATTAATGCAACAGCATGAGAGAAGTGTGTGCTGTGTGTGTGTGTGTGTGTGTGTGTGTGTGTGTGTGTGTGTGTGTGTGTGTGTGTGTGTGAGTGAGAGTGAAAGAAAGAGTGTGAGTGAGTGTGTATGTGAGTGTATCTGTATGTATCTGTATGTGTGTGTGTGTGTGTGTGTGTGTGTGAGTGAGAGTGAGAGTGAGAGTGAGAGAAAGAGTGTGAGTGAGTGTGTATGTGAGTGTATCTGTATGTATCTGTATGTATGTGTGTGTGTGTGTGTGTGTGTGTGTGTGCATAGGTTTGATGCGGCCACAGTAGCTTTGTTACGCAACCATTCGTCCGGCGCGCCACAACCTTAAAGATTTCCCATTTGCCTGACTAACGCCTCGATGAGCACTTAGGGCCAATTAAAGAAGCCGGTGACTGGGGCAGGACCGTTAATGAAATCAGATTCCCGGGGTGGCCTCCCAGCTCTCTGCCTCCTCCCGCAATCCCACTAATTGTTCCCGTGTTAATTAATCTCCGTTACAGACGGCGGCGCCTACGAGCGGCTCTGTGGCCACACATAAAGACACCCCATTCATTCAGAAAGTACAGAACGCTGAGGAATCCACTTGTGCAGTATTGACAAGATAGCAAACTGGTCCCAACTGGGAATGCATACACCCACATAAATACATATGCACATAAGACATGCAGTATCTATTTCTCTGCAGTATCTGGTTGTGAGATTTGTGTGTGTGTGTGTGTGTGTGTGTGTGTGTGTGTGTGTGTGTGTGTGTGTAGGTAGGCCACTCTTAAGATACATGTGACAGAGAATAGAGGATCATTGATCAGGAATCGGCTCGGCCTGTGCTCCCCCTCATTTTCCACAATCGTTCCGGAACCTTCCTCCTATTAGGCCTCCCAGTGACTTCTTCCTTAACGAGCTCCCACTGTCCATCGCAGGGCCACCACAGCAAAGACAACCTTTCTAAGCATTTTCTCATCCCCAGGAGCTACGCAGCTAGCATACATATGATAATTACCACCATCAATTATGAGAAAATGTAGGTGTACGTACGTAGCCTGTACATATGTATACAGGACTAACTGATTAGAGACAAGGGCTTTGGTTTAGATAGACTCCTACCAGCACCTCAAACAAAGCAATTACTGATGTTACATACAGCCAATGCTACAGCCAATGCTAGTAATTGTCCCCGTGACGCCTTCATTCCTGTATGCTAACCATTATTCTCCCATTTAGCACTCATGTTGATTACCTGCAGTTACCTTATTGATTAGCTCATTTAACAAAAATAAAATGTTTTGCAAGATATGACGAGGAGATTTTCAGTAAAAAGGAAAGTGCTCTGTGGGGCTTTCGGCAGAGATTACATTTAGGAACTAAGAGAAAAGAAAAAACCCAAATCAATACCGAGGACTGGAACGAACATCCCAAGGTTTCCACAAGACCTCGGAGTGGCCCAGATGCGGGGCTGCAGCAGACGCAAACCTTGAGCAGGTCTGAGTGGATGACAAACACACTCGTTACCTTTAAATGAATCAGACACTGGGAGGTCCTTTGTACTTATTCCGCTTGAACGCTTGTAAATACACCATGTAATTCTAAATAGAAATGTAAATGAGAAGCGTTTAATGTTTCAAATATATTGAGGACATGATCTTTGAGCACAATACAAGCTATTAAAGGCCCTTGAGTGTGTCCATGTGTGAGTGCTTGTGTGTGTGTGTGTGCGTGTGCATGCCCATGGTAGTGTGTGTGTGAGTGCTTGTGTGTGTGAGTGCTTGTGTGTGTGTGTGTGTGTGTGTGTATGCTTATGGGAGTGTGTGTGAGTGCTTGTGTGTGTGTGTGTGTGTGTGTGTGTGTGTGTGTGTGTGTGTATGCCTATGAGAGTGTGTGTGAGTGCGTGTGTGTGTGTGTGTGTGTGTGTATGCTTATGGGAGTGTGTGTGAGTGCTTGTGTGTGTGTGTGTGTGTGTGTGTGTATGCCCATGAGAGTGTGTGTGAGTGCTTGTGTGTGTGTGTGTGTGTGTGCATGCCCATGAGAGTGTGTGTAAATGCTTGTGTGTGTGTGTGTGTGTGTGTGACTGACGTTCTCTGCATAAGCGGAAGTATGTACTCAAAGATGGCTTTTTCATGACATATGAACATTTCGGAAAGCCTGTATAGATATATAACTAATATGCAAACGTTGATTTCTATAACCAATGATAGGCCTAATGTCAACGTACCCCCCTTTCCTTCCCTCTAGATAGCTGCTCTTCACATCAAGACTTTCTAGAGCCGTAAGTAAATTGCAAATATCTCTCCAAACACTAATCAGTTGGTAACGCAGATATACTCTAACCGACACATAGGGTGAGTTTACTCTATACACTGATTTAACAGGTGCTGATGCTGTTCTGTCCTCTGCTTTCTAGCTGGTCATAAGGTAAAAAAAATATGCGGAAAATACAAAAGGCTCCAAACATTGTCTCTTTCAATGTTGAATCCAAGTTATTAGCTAGCTAGTTAAAAAAAAAAAAATCCTTGAGTTCCAGAAAATCACAACACCAGTCTTTATTGAGTAAACAGAAGCACATATAAGCCAATATAAACATTAGTGCTGTGCAAAGACTAACAGTACTGACAAAGCTGTACCCACAAGTTGACAGACAAAATGAAAACCCAGCATCCAGCACAACAGGTTTGGACAAGGCCAGGGAAAATCCATGGCACTGCTCGAAGAGATTCGATGACGATAATTAAGAGCTCCGATAAACGAGGCACGACCACAGCTTGCCAGATGCAGCTCCTAGAGCGGTCTCTCTCATCGTCAGTACTGACCTTAGGTGATGATTGAGCATCCCACTCTCAAGCTAGTGCACTTCCACAAAAGAACCCATCCACAAACACATCTTCACTAGCAGCGAGGGAAACAGTATAGCTGATCTTCAGGGGCAGGAAGAGTTCCCCATAATGTCCCCACTATGTTTTTAACTATGTTTTTACTATGTTTTTTTCTAACTATGTTTTTAACTATGCTTTTAACTATGTTTTATTATAGGTTGTTTCAACTATGTTTTTCACTACTCAGAGATTCAGATGAATGTAGAGTGTGCTATACATTAAATCAATTATTATTTATTAAATTATAATGGCTAAATGTCACTTCCAACAGCATAGTGCAGCTAACTTGGGAGATCAATGTGAGAACAATGTCTCAGTTAGCTACTGCCATTAGCTTGGCGAGCTACCATGCTGATCTCACGGACTGCTATTTGTGGGGTGTGTTTAACACCTCATCCTGAGGTTCAGAGCTGTATTGTGACAGCATTGAGGAGAAGTGACTGCAGTGACGGTTATGTTAGAGGTCTCTGAACCCGCAGATCACATATATCCTCAAAGGGAGGACCTCGTGGTGACATTTAACACAGTGCTGAAGCACTCGTGGGGTGGGGTGGAGAGGGGCGAGGGGGTTGATTTCTGGTTCTGCCCCCCCCCCCACAAACACACACACACGGGCCACTGATTGTTGACTCGCCCTCCGCCACACACTAGCCCCCTAATGAGGCGCCTGATTGATAACCAATAGGAAGCCAGCGCTGCAGAGAGGGGGCGAGCTGCCAGGGTTTGTCCCTTTGCTGAGACTAATGAGAAGTGATGAAGTCTCTTTCTTTCTTTCTTTCTCTCTCTCTGTCTGTCTCCCTCTCTTATCTCTCCTCTCTTTCCATCTCTCTCTCTCTCTCTCTCTCTCCCTCTCTCTTTCCATTTCTCTCTCTTTCCATCTCTCTCTCTTTCCTACTCTCTCTCTTTCCATCTCTCTCCCTCTCTCTCCATCTCTGTCCTCTCTTTCCATCTCTCTCTCTCTCTCTCTCTCGTTCTCTCTCTCTCTCTTTTCAATTCCCTCGGATTGTTTATCTAGCTCTTCTTCTCTTGCTATAGTTTCCACTTTACCTGCAAACACATGGTGTTGAACCCAGAACCATAATATCACACACAACACACAAAAACAAATGCATGTAAAGACCTGTGGCCTCTGGATCAATGGCCCATATTCCGCTGGCTCTACTACTTGCCTATTAAGTTGGGAGGTCATGCTCAGTGTTCAAGCAAACAATGCAATTGATCCAGTGCTATTGTGCAGACATTCAAAGTCTATGGATGTACTGCTGAAGCAGGAGAGGAGGGAGAGGTGATGAGGTGTGTGTGTGTGTGGTGTGTTTGTGTGTGGGGGGCAAACAAATAAATTGGAATTAAACAAAACCACACACACACGCACGCACCTTTCCTAGGTGGGGCCCCTTCCCAGTTTGTGTCTCCTATCTCTGTGCTGTGCTGTGCTGTGCTGTGCTGTGCTGTGCTGAGTGTCCTGTGCTGTGCTGTGCTGTGCTGAGTGTCCTGTGCTGTGCTGTGCTGTGCTGAGTGTCCTGTGCTGTGCTGTGCTGTGTGCTGTGCTGTGCTGTGCTGTGCTGTGCTGTGCTGAGTGTCCTGTGCTGTGCTGTGCTGTGCTGAGTGTCCTGTGCTGTGCTGTGCCGAGTGTCCTGTGCTGTGCTGTGCTGAGTGTCCTGTGCTGTGCTGTGCTGTGCTGTGCTGTGCTGAGTGTCCTGTGCTGTGCTGTGCTGAGTGTCCTGTGCTGTGCTGTGCTGAGCTGTGCTGAGCTGTGCTGTGCTGAGCTGTGCTGAGCTGTGCTGTGCTGTGCTGTGCTGTGCTGTGCTGTGCTGTGCTGTGCTGAGCTGGAGACTCATTAGCGAGCCCGGAGAGGCTCGGTGCTCGCGGTGCAGCTTACACATGCAGGCTGGCCATGCACAGACGCACACAGCCTGAAAGAGATCACCCATCTACTCGCTCTTTTTTCTGGTCTCTCTTTTGCTTTCCTTTTCTCTCCCACACTCCTCTCTCTCCCACCTCTTTCTCTCCTTCTCTCTCTCTCCCACCTCTTTCTCTCCTTCTCTCTCTCTCCCCTCTTTCTCTCCTCCTCTCCCCCCCCCCTCTTTCTCTCCTCCTCTCTCTCCCCCCTCTTTCTTTCTCTCTCTCCTCCTCTCTCTCCCCCCTCTTTCTCTTTCTCTCCTTCTCTCTCTCCCCCCCCTCTTTCTCGCCTTCCCTCTTGAGTGCATTGCGCAGAGTTTTCAACACATGCTAATTGACCCACAGCACCTTGTCCAGTGGTCCTGCATGGGAGGTCCTTCATGAAATGTAATTCAGTTGAACGCTGGCACACTCAAGTGCCCCCAAAAGCTTTTCTCCTGTCACAGCATGCTTGAGTGGAGAAACATTTGCAGAGGAAAAAAAAAATATCAAAAAATCTTAAAGCCTCTTTCTCTCTCGCTCGCTCTGTCTGTCTACCCTTCTCTCCTTTCTCCTCTCACCCTCCTCCTTTCGCTCCGAATATCTGTGTGCTTTTTTAATAGATGAATTTCATTTGGTGCTTTGATACTTCACAGACAGGGCTTTAGGCATCTCACAAGGCACACACGCTCCTTGCTCTAGATGGAAATGTAAATGTAAGCAGTACTACATAAGTCGTCACTCCATTTTGCTATTTTAAGGCATAATTGATACGATACTAGCGATGCACGGGTCGACACATTAATGTTGCGGGTTGGGGTGTGCTGTGTCCAAAAAAACCTAAAAGCACCTATAGCTGTGCTTCGAACTGCGTTTACAATAGGCTCCGCTATGCAGTAGGCTCCTCGTGGGATTTCCACCTCCTTTTCCCTTCTCGCTCTCTCTTCCCTTCTCGCTCTATCTCTCTCTCTTCCCTTCTTGCTCTCTCTCTCCTTTTCTCTCAAACACACACATGCACACCAGAGGGTGCAGGTCCTGTCACACGTACCTTATCTGTCAATAATCTTCATTATCAAACTATAGAGTATCACACTTCTCTCTACATCCAATAGGCATTCATAATTTATATTTATAATTTATTAAATTTATAGTAGAATTTATAACTGTAGCGTACCCTAATAGAGTGCAGCTTATTAGCAGTCTTTTCATCATTTTGCAGTTTTAGCCCACACATGTTTAAGTGGTTCCCGTAGCTTGTTTAGATAACACCACTTAAAACACCGATTGGCTCTCGTAACATGTTGAGTGAGAGTGGGTATTAATTATATAAGCCCGACCCGGGCATCACTTATAGATACAGATGAAAACTCGTCTGGATGTACGGATCAACACGATAAACATCATGACATAAAACCTTGTGGCTTCGATCTGGAATAAGGGGAACGAGAATTAGGGAACTAAAGCAAGCCAAAGGGACGAGCCTCATTTAATGAACTTGTGTAGCTCTATAAAAGCGTCTCTAAAAATTCTCCTGAAGACTGTAATTCTTCATAAAGGAACATCCAGACAGCAATTCTTCTGGATCTGCTATTATTTGTAGGTCAAATGCACACGGGGAAAACTCACAATTGTATTGCTTCAATAATTCATCGGAGACACGCCTTCCTTTCCTCTCATTTCCTCTAGCTCTTACTTGCAGTCAAATCTGATGCCTTGATGCCACAATCACGATAGTTTTTTTAGTGAAGAGTGGGACAGGAAATGAGAGGGAGAAGAGGTGGGGAGTGGACAGGAGAAATGACATCGGGCCGGATTCGAACCTGTGTCCTCCATGGGCATCAAGCCGAATGTGGTCGGGGCTACTGGTTGCACCACAGTGCCACCCCCAATCACACACTTTTGGATCCATCTCTGCGACTGATCCCAGAACAGAATGGGTTTCTGACACACACACACACACACACACACTTGTCTTGTGTCCCCTGCCTCTCCTGGAGTGCACACTAAACAGCCATTGACTGCATCAGCCGTCTCTGCTCCTCTGTGATTCCCAGCGTAGCGCTCGGCATATTGCCTCTCTCTCTCCCTCCCTCTCTCTCTCTCTCTCTCTCTCTCTCTCTGATTCCCAGCGTATTGCTCAGCATATTGTCTCTGCTCTCTCCGTTTCCCTCACAGTCCCACAGGTCTCTGCACCTCCCTCCTCTCATCCCTCTCCGCACCTCCCTCCCTCCTCTCGTCCCTCTCTGCACCTCTGCACCTCCCTCCTCTCTTCCCTCTCCGCACCTCCCTCCCTCCTCTCGTCCCTCTCTGCACCTCCCTCCCTCCTCTCGTCCCTCTCGTCCCTCTCCGCACCTCCCTCCTCTCGTCCCTCTCCGCACCTCCCTCCTCTCTTCCCTCTCCGCACCTCCCTCCCTCCTCTCGTCCCTCTCTGCACCTCCCTCCCTCCTCTCATCCCTCTCTGCACCTCCCTCCCTCCTCTCGTCCCTCTCTGCACCTCCCTCCCTCTTCTCGTCCCTCTCTGCACCTCCCTCCCTCCTCTCGTCCCTCTCTGCACCTCCCTCCCTCCCTCCTCTCGTCCCTCTCTGCACCTCCCTCCCTCCTCTCATCCCTCTCTGCACCTCCCTCCTCTCGTCCCTCTCTGCACCTCCCTCCCTCCTCTCGTCCCTCTCTGCACCTCCCTCCCTCCTCTCGTCCCTCTCTGCACCTCCCTCCCTCCCTCCTCTCGTCCCTCTCTGCACCTCCCTCCCTCCTCTCGTCCCTCTCCGCACCTCCCTCCCTCCTCTCGTCCCTCTCTGCACCTCTGCACCTCCCTCCCTCCTCTCGTCCCTCTCTGCACCTCCCTCCCTCCTCTCGTCCCTCTCTGCACCTCCCTCCCTCCTCTCATCCCTCTCTGCACCTCCCTCCTCTCGTCCCTCTCTGCACCTCCCTCCCTCCTCTCGTCCCTCTCTGCACCTCCCTCCCTCCTCTCATCCCTCTCTGCACCTCCCTCCTCTCGTCCCTCTCTGCACCTCCCTCCCTCCTCTCGTCCCTCTCTGCACCTCCCTCCCTCCTCTCGTCCCTCTCTGCACCTCCCTCCCTCCCTCCTCTCGTCCCTCTCTGCACCTCCCTCCCTCCTCTCGTCCCTCTCCGCACCTCCCTCCCTCCTCTCGTCCCTCTCTGCACCTCTGCACCTCCCTCCCTCCTCTCGTCCCTCTCTGCACCTCCCTCCCTCCTCTCGTCCCTCTCTGCACCTCCCTCCCTCCTCTCATCCCTCTCTGCACCTCCCTCCTCTCGTCCCTCTCTGCACCTCCCTCCCTCCTCTCGTCCCTCTCTGCACCTCCCTCCCTCCCTCCTCTCGTCCCTCTCCGCACCTCCCTCCCTCCTCTCGTCCCTCTCTGCACCTCCCTCCCTCCTCTCGTCCCTCTCCCCCCCCGTCTGTTCCATTCAGTCTGTCACCTCCTCACCTCCACCCTACTCTTTCTCTCTTCCTCCCCGTTTGCCTCTTGGCCTGCATGCCCTACTGCTCTACTGTCTGTCTGTCTGTCTGTCTGTGTGTCGACCTGCTGTTCCCCTTCTCTCCCCTCCATCTGATCCTGTGTGTGCCTCTCTCTCTCCCGCCCACCTGTCTTACCTGCCTGTGGTGTCTGATAGAGACGGCTGACTCTGTGATGGGACCTGCTCTGGAGCCCCTACAGATGGTTGTTGGGAGGAGGATGTTGTTGCACAAACTGCTCAACATAATGGACAACACTTCACTTCACATCCCCTGCGCAACCCACTGGTCAGACAGCAGAGCGTTTTCAGTTCGTCTTCTCTGATGAGTCCAATTTCACAGTAGGTGCAAGACTCTGTGGCTTGTAGGCCTCTCCAGGTCTCCGTCTAACCATCAGACGACCATGTGTTGGGCAAAGCTGAAAATTGGACTCATCAGAGAAGACGAACTAGGAGACCCTCCAGTCCGCTTTGGTTCAATCCTTATGGTCTTTTACAAACCTCAGCCAGGCAAAGTACAATGTTGTCCCGGAAGAAAAACTTGCTTCCTTTTGCTCTGACAATGTTCCCCAACTCTGAGAAGTGTTTTTACCAGCAGGGTAATGCTCCATGCCACACAGCCAGGCCAGTAAAGGTGTGGATGGAGTATCACCAGATCAGGACCCTGTCATGGCCAGCCCAATTTCGAGACCTGAATCCCATAAAAAAAACTCTGAAATGTGATCAAGAGGAAGATGGATGGTCTCAAGCCATGAAAAGAAGCCGAGCTGCTTGAATTCTTGCGCCAGGAGTAGCATAAAGTCACCCAACGGCAATGTGAAAGACTGGTGGAGAGCATGCCAACACTGTAAAAAATCTAACTACGGTTTGTTCAGTATAGTTGAAATGATTAGTTATAAAGACAAGGAAATGTAAATACTGTAAATGTATGCAGAAATGCATGTTAGACCAACAATATGCAGCCTACTGATGTGTCAACATGCTTTAGAGAATAAGCTGAATTTAAAATTTGTCATTAGAATAAAGTTGGTATGGTTTGTTCAGTATAGTTGAAATTATTAGTTATAAAGACAAGGAAATGTAAATACTGTAAATGTATGCAGAAATGCATGTTAGACCAACAATATGCAGCCTACTGATGTGTCAACATGCTTTAGAGAATTAGCTGAACTTAAAATTTGTCATAAGAAGAAAGTTAGACGGACGGGGTTACACGGATCTCTCTAAGGGGCTTTCATCTCAAGTTGGTGTCGTGCGACTGAGCGTCACAACTGAAGTAGCTACGGAATGAACTACGTAAATTAGAAGACAGAAGAGAGTAGGCTACATAGAAAAGTGCGCGAACGCATCCAAGGTATAAGGGCAACTAATGTACGAATGTTAAATAACTAGCTAGCTTGTTTGTCCCCTGACTGTAACTACCGTTAGCTAAACGAAGGGTGAAATTGTATGTAAAGTTAAAACATTATTTTAAACTCATATTCATTATTTATTAATCAAGCGAGCCGAGCACGAAAAAGGCACCCCCTGGGTCTTCGTAAGATAATACTATGACGTTTCAATCGAAATCATAGCCTTGTTGGCGCAGTGGGTAGCGCGTCAGTCTCATGATCCAAAGGTCGTGAGTTCGATCCTCACACGGTGTAGACAGATCAGCCATCCTAACTGCTTAAAGAGCAAACCTAGTGAGGGTGCGTGTAAGACTTGTCCTAACTCGGTCCTGCAACAAAAATTGTCTGCCCTCTGAGGCCCACTGGAATGCTGTTAGTGAGAGCACAATAAATATTATTTATTTATTCTCAATTATCTTTTTGTAGTACTCTGAACAACACCATTCACTGAACGAAAAAATCTTTGTTGGCAGAACTGAATATTATTAATAAGGACAACAGTGATATTGTAGTTGGTACAATCACACAGTAAATTGTTGGGAAAACGCAAAAATCTAAATGCAGACGGTTGCCTGCAAATTTTAAATATCCTCAACAATTTTTTTTTTACAGTGAAGACACATGAAAGTTGTGATTTTAAATCAAGGTTATTCCACCAAATATTGATTTCTGAACTCTTCCTAAGTTAAAGCATTAGTATTGTGTAGTTTAAAAATGAATATGAGCTTGTTTTCTTTGCATTATTCGAGATCTGAAGACACTGCATCTTTTTTGCTATTTTGACCAATTGTCATTTTTCTGCAAATAAATGATCTAAATGACAATATTTTTATTTGAAATTTGGTAGGAATGTTGCCAGTAGGTTATAGAATACAACTAAAATGTACATTTTACTTTAACACATACCAATAAATAGTAAAACCAGAGAAACTGATAATTTTGAAGTGGTCTCTTAATTTTTTCCGCGGCTGTATATAAACGTACATATACACACACATACACATATTTGTTAATACTGTTTTATCTGCCTCAGTGTCTGTTTTGGGGTAAGTTGTTTTGTGATTTATGTAAATTGACGCTACAAAACTGCATTTTCCTTTCAGGGATCAATAAAGCAATCAAACAATCTATCCATGTATCTATCTATCAATCTATCTTCCGAAAGTGTTTACTTTTCCCCCCATTCTCTCCTTTCCATCTCACCCCCTGGATTCTGTCCCATCCTCTTGTCTCCTTCTCTCTATCCCTCTCTCTCTCTCTTCCTCTCTCTTTCTCTCCCTCTTCCTCCCTCTCTCTTTCTCTCCCTCTTCCTCCCTCTCTCTCTCTTCCTCTCTCTTTCTCTCCCTCTTCCTCCCTCTCTCTTTCTCTCCCTCTTCCTCCCTCTCTCTCTCTTCCTCTCTCTTTCTCTCCCTCTCCCTTCCTGTCTTTTCCTCTCTCTTTCTCTCTCTCCCTCTCCATCCCTCTCTCCCTCCCTCCCCCTCCCTCTCTCTCTCCCTCCCTCTCTCCCTCCCTCTCTCTCTCCCCCTCTCTCTCTCCCTCTCTCCCTCCCTCTCTTTCCCTCTCTCTCTCCCCCTCTCTCCCTCCCTCTCTTTCCCTCTCTCTCTCCCCCTCTCTCCCTCCCTCTCTCTCCCTCCCTCCCTCCCTCCCTTCCTCTGTGAAAGGGTGAGGGAGGCAGCAGACAGCTGGGCTGACAGAGGACTTGCCCAGCCTGCTCTCCAGGGGTGCACCCAGCCCCACCCAGCCCCACCCAGGGGACTCATGGCCCTCCGAGACCCTGACGACGAGACTAAACCTGTCTGGATGGCTGACATGGACGATGAGTCAGACAGAACAGAACACCCACACACACACACACACACAGACACACACACACACACACACACCACCAGTCACAAACAGACTTTCCCTGAGTAACACAGACACATGCACCCACTCTTTCTCTAAGACACACAGACATATTCTCAACACATTTTCTCAAATACACACATTCTATACATTTCCTGCTATGTATAGATGAGTTTTGCGCAAGGAACACTTCCATATTTTTCTTCCATATTGTCCAACACTTAGGTGAAAAGTGGCTATTGGAATGAATTCCATGTGGAATCCAGCCTTAGCCATAAAACAGGAATTTCATTAATTGTATTTTCAAAAATCGATAAATAATACGTCTTCAATTTTATCATTACTTATACACCAGATTGTGTTCCTTATAGGAATTGATATTAATTTGATTGTTGAAAATGTGTAAATTTGACGTGGTCATTCTCGAGCCATGCTTACATGCTAGTTCCTGGCAGATTAAACCACCTTTGGCATTGGGACTGCACAGATCCCCATTCAAGTTTGTTCAACAGCAGGAAGACATAGATGTTCCAAAATATTCGTACTTGTTTTAAAAAGATATATTGTTTTTTTCTACACAAGGAAAGGCACCTTAAAATGACATGAGGCTCATATGAAGCTGCCTGCTAGGAGGAGAAAGAGGGCCTCCACTCTTTACCAGCACGACAGAGACGTAAGAGAGGAGGAGAAAGAGGGGGATGCAAACTACAAGAGGGAGGAGAATGAGAGTGGCATAAAAGGCAAATTAAGAGCCCAAGTTAAAAGAGCGGAAAGCCGAAGAATAGAAGGCAGGCGAGAAGAAAAGAAGAGGAGGAAAAGGCGGGAGAGAAGGAGTAGTGAGGATAACATGGTGAGAGAGAGAGAGAGAGAGAGAGAGAGAGAGGAGGGAGAGAAACGCTTAATTATGGGCTGGTTTTCCCCATTGTCCACAGACAGCTGTGACGAGTGGGCATGGTGGCTGCTCTGACTGCCGGGTATCAACCAGCGTTCAGCGTGGCGATGAATAAAAGATGGCCGACAAGTGTGGGGGAGGGAGGGGCAGGGGGGTTGTTTAGAGGGAGAATGGAGAGAAGAAGAGGAGGAGAAGGTGAAGAAGGGGTTTACGGTACGTTAATGCATTATGAGCACGCAGTGGCTTCTCTCTGCGCTGTCCGTCACTCCACAGATCCCCCTGTCAGGTTAACAAGCTGCTGCATGAAATATGCATGGCAGCTGTCTTCTCGTTTTCCCTGCTCTCTCTCTCTCTCTCTCTCTCTCTCTCTCTCTCTCTCTCTCTCAGAGATCAGCATTCCCCGCTGGAGAGTGAGAGGAGAGGAGAGAGAGGAGAGGAGAGGAGAGGAGAGAGGAGGGGATAGGAGAGGAAAGAGAGAGGAGAGGAGAGAGGAGGGGATAGGAAAAGAGAGAGGAGAAGAGAGATAGAGGAGAGGAGAGGAGAGGAAAGAGAGAGGAGAGATAGAGGAGAGGAAAGAGAGAGGAGGTGAGAAGAGAGGAGGGGAGGGAGCATTAAGCAGAGCATTTTCTCATCCCCTCCATCTCAAACTGCTCAACGGCCGAGTGGGCGCGTGTTTTCCTTGCCACTCGGCTGTGGAGCGCGAGACACAAATCTCAGCGGAAAAGCCGTTATCCCGGAGCAGAGCACCGGGAATGCTGTGCACTATTCCCACAAATGAAAAATACTCGACTTTTGCTGACTTGCTCAGTTTCATCAGAGATGCTGTCCTGGTATTTGAACTCTGACCCCTTGAAGAATAAGCAAACAAGTGCCATAGCAACCGTGGAGCACTGGGAAGGATGAGATCTGATCAGTGCTGTGGCTCGCCTGGTGTAGCATTAGACTGGCAAGAGCACTGATTCAATTGGATGTCTACTGCTTTACTTTGGAAAAAAAAGCCCACGGTTCCACACGGTGACTCGGTAGAGTCCAGCGTGTATCACAAATTACCACCATTCCTCACCAAGACTCAGAGAGGAAACAGGCAGCAGGGGGCGAGACAGTGATTGAGGGGATGGAGAGAGAGAGAGAGAGAGAGAGAGAGAGAGAGAGAGAGAGAGAGAGAGCAGGAGAAAGAAAGAGAGAGAGAGAGAGAGAGAGCAGGAGAGCAATAGAGAGAAAGAGAGAGAGAGAGAGAGAGAGAGAGAGAGAGAGAGATGGAGACAGAGAGAGAGCAAGAGAGAGCAAGAAAGAGAGAGAGAGAGAGAGAGAGCAGGAGAGCAATAGAGAGAAAGAGAGAGAGAGAGAGAGAGAGAGAGAGATGGGTAGACAAAGACAGAGAGATATGAGGACCCTAATTTCATTGACAGGCAACTGGCAACAAGCAAGGCAACACGCATAGTCTGTCGTGCATGAACTGAAGTTGAATTTAGAACTTGGCAAATCATTGAGCTAATTTAATACCATGAGCAAGACCCTCAGTGCAAACATGGGTGGGTCAGCACAGTGCTTCCACACGCCACAAGATAGCTTTAGTTCAGCCGTGATGGACTTCCCTCGTTGCCCAGGGAGTCCAAATAATATAGAGACTACATGAAAGAGTGAGGGAGGAAGGAAGACTGCGAGAATGTGTGTGTGTGGTGTGTGTGTGTGTGTGTGTGTGTGTGTGTGTGTGTGTGTGTGTGTGTAGTCGTGAGTGTGACAGAGAGAGAGAGAGCGAGTTAGAGAGAAAGGGAGGGAAGGAGAGAGAGTGTAAGAGTGATGAGTTCTTGGAGCTGAAGGACATTAAAAGTGTGAATGAAACCATTGGTGCGTGTTGAACGTAAACTCACACCTTACGTAGGAGAACCCGCACACACACACGCGCGCACACTAACACGCGCACGCGCACAACACACACACACACACACACACACACACACACACACACACACACACACACACACACACACACACACACACACACACACTACAATGGATAGAAGGGGGGCCGGCGTCCCAACAGTGGAGGCTTTCTCCTCGCCTCCTCCCCCTGCAGTAGAGTGCTGCAGAATACAAATGTACAAAAGAACCAAAGAACACATAGAGACTTTCCTTTAAACCACAGTGCAGCTTAGCCCACACCGTTAGAGACTTTCCTTTAAACCACAGTGCAGCTTAGCCCACACCGTTAGAGACTTTCCTTTAAACCACAGTGCAGCTTAGCCCACACCGTTAGAGACTTTCCTTTAAACCACAGTGCAGCTTAGCCCACACCGTTAGAGACTTTCCTTTAAACCACAGTGCAGCTTAGCCCACACCGTTAGAGACTTTCCTTTAAACCACAGTGCAGCTTAGCCCACACCGTTAGAGACTTTCCTTTAAACCACAGTGCAGCTTAGCCCACACCGTTAGAGACTTTCCTTTAAACCACAGTGCAGCTTAGCCCACACCGTTAGACACTTTCCTTTAAACCACAGTGCAGCTTAGCCCACACCGTTAGAGACTTTCCTTTAAACCACAGTGCAGCTTAGCTTAGCCCACACCGTTAGAGACTTTCCTTTAAACCACAGTGCAGCTTAGCCCACACCGTTAGACACTTTCCTTTAAACCACAGTGCAGCTTAGCCCACACCGTTAGACACTTTCCTTT
This sequence comes from Sprattus sprattus, assembly GCF_963457725.1. Taxonomy (NCBI): domain Eukaryota; kingdom Metazoa; phylum Chordata; class Actinopteri; order Clupeiformes; family Clupeidae; genus Sprattus; species Sprattus sprattus. The sequence continues at coordinate 3,765,994 of NC_137915.1, forward strand.
AAACCACAGTGCAGCTTAGCCCACACCGTTAGACACTTTCCTTTAAACCACAGTGCAGCTTAGCCCACACCGTTAGACACTTTCCTTTAAACCACAGTGCAGCTTAGCCCACACCGTTAGAGACTTCCCTTTAAACCACAGTGCAGCTTAGCCCACACCGTTAGAGACTTCCCTTTAAACCACAGTGCAGCTTAGCCCACACCGTTAGACACTTTCCTTTAAACCACAGTGCAGCTTAGCCCACACCGTTAGACACTTTCCTTTAAACCACAGTGCAGCTTAGCCCACACCGTTAGACACTTTCCTTTAAACCACAGTGCAGCTTAGCCCACACCGTTAGAGACTTTCCTTTAAACCACAGTGCAGCTTAGCCCACACCGTTAGAGACTTCCCTTTAAACCACAGTGCAGCTTAGCCCACACCGTTAGAGACTTTCCTTTAAACCACAGTGCAGCTTAGCTTAGCCCACACCGTTAGAGACTTTCCTTTAAACCACAGTGCAGCTTAGCCCACACCGTTAGAGACTTTCCTTTAAACCACAGTGCAGCTTAGCCCACACCGTTAGAGACTTTCCTTTAAACCACAGTGCAGCTTAGCTTAGCCCACACCGTTAGAGACTTTCCTTTAAACCACAGTGCAGCTTAGCCCACACCGTTAGACACTTTCCTTTAAACCACAGTGCAGCTTAGCCCACACCGTTAGACACTTTCCTTTAAACCACAGTGCAGCTTAGCCCACACCGTTAGAGACTTCCCTTTAAACCACAGTGCAGCTTAGCCCACACCGTTAGACACTTTCCTTTAAACCACAGTGCAGCTTAGCCCACACCGTTAGACACTTTCCTTTAAACCACAGTGCAGCTTAGCCCACACCGTTAGACACTTTCCTTTAAACCACAGTGCAGCTTAGCCCACACCGTGAGGCACAAACTCCCAGAATTCATTGCCTTACCAAATGCAAGCCCATCTGAAAAACACATCACAACACTCTGAATGGCCGAGTATTGCATCATGTGTTAGAACAGATCGGTCAAGCTGACATTTCAGAGTCATTAAGCCCTTCCCCTAGAAAAGGCTTCACTTTACTGGATCAAAGCAAGCCTCTGCTACACAAGAAAAGATGAAACCCATCAGGGTTTTTCTATGAAACCCTAAAGATTCATATCATAACTACTTGAGTAGTATGTCTTGTTCAAAAAGCTGAACAAAAGACTTTTTTTTTAGTCAATAAATTATCACTGGGCATGCAACTTTGCTGTGGTACTGCTGGAAATGCTTGAAAAAAAAGAACAAAGGTCTTACATCAACAACCGAGTAGTTGTATCTTTCATTACATTGTGTCCATTATAATGGCATTATACTTCTACTATATACGTATACGTACATACTTTTAAACACTCTACTAGCAAGTTTCGCCCCTCACCGAAACACTGAGACAAAGGTCTCTCTCCACTAGCCATCGATCAAGGTTTATGAGTAACGACCCAAATGAAAGATCGTCATCGTCAAACAGACGCTCGCCCGACCGCTGAGCAAGCTATTTATCGCCCGGCGTCGCGTCCATGACAACCTGCTATTAGATAGATTGGCGACGCGGACGGGATTGACTAAACAGCAGAACGGCCATTCATCAAACGCAGAGAAGGCCCACTGCTGGATCAGCTAAAACAGCTGTTGCACACACACACACACACACACACACACACACACACACACACACACACCCTTGGGGCTGATGCTCTTACTGTCATAAACACGCTTGAGTGGAAATCAATGAACAAACCCCTCAGAATGCATAACGGAGTGCATCAATAAAGCTGGATAATCAGCCATCATTACCGATAGACTGTTGACAACTACACACACACCCGTGATTGTCTGCTTTATGCACTAATGTCAACTACACACACCCGTGACTCTCTGCTTTATGCACTAATGTCAACTACACACACACGTGACTGTCTGCTTTATGCACTAATGTCAACTACACACACACGTGACTGTCTGCTTGATGCACTAATGTCAACTACACACACACGTGACTATCTGCTTTATGCACTAATGTCAACTACACACACCTGTGACTATCTGCTTTATGCACTAATGTCAACTACACACACCTGTGACTATCTGCTTTATGTACTAATGTCTGCCTGTTGGTATGCCTGTAGGAGCGCCACTGTTCTACACTTTATCCAGCCGAGTTTGCTAAATGGATCTAGTCTGTTTAAGGTAAACCTCCTACGTCCTAACTGCCAGTTGGACTGCATACAATAAGCCCGGGATCAGTGAAAGAGTGGAGGGTTGGGGAGTAATTGACAGCACGGGTAACAGACTACACCGCTGATTATTTTACAGCACCCGGCAGGAAGTGGTGGAACACAAACAAAAACAAATGACATGTGAGAACACAACACAAACAAAAACAAACAAAAACAAATGGCATGTGAGAACACATGCGCACGCACAAAAAGCCTATCAATTCAGACAACACTACCAACACAACCACCTAACGTGACACATAAATACAATTCAACAACTCTCTCCCTCACACACACACACAGCGCACACACACACACACACACACAGCGCACACACACTCACACTCACACACAGCTAACACACACACACACACACACACACACACACACACACACACACACACACACACACACACACACACACACACACACACGTCTCTGTTGTGGTGCGGAATCCAGATTGTGTGCCTTGAGGGTGTAGGCAGGCTGCAGTGGTGCAGCTCAGGGAAAGATCAGTTCCAGCGAGTGGTTCGTGCGCGGCGCCTAGACGCGCAGGCAGCTCAGCGGGCAGCTAAATGATCAAACACAAGGATTTTCCTCTCGTGTTGCCAGGGATTGTGGGGGGAAAAAAGTTGGAGAGGGGATTGCCAAAAGAAACGCTACAATTAGTTCACAAACTTCCTTGTCCTCGATGGCGCACGTGCGCACACACACACACACACACACACACACACACACACACACACACACACCACAAGGCCTACTTTTTTAACTTAAGGCCTCCTCTCACAAAGAAACAGCCAATAATACGCTCCAAAGGGACTGTCGTGTGTAAATGCGATTCGTCTGAGGCACGGGAGTCTTCGTAACAAGCTAATCACGTAGCCTGTTTGCTCAAAATGCTGACTTTATCGTCGGAAAGCACGGTACGGTGTTTGATGGAGGCTTGGGGGACACATGACTGAATTCTTCTGTCACTTCGAGGAGACACCCGCCTCGGGCTGTAGGGCACTAATTGGTCCGGTTCCGTGTTCAAAAATCCACTCTCTTCTCTTTTTTCTTTTGCGGTTCTATAACTGACAGCGGATCGACTTCCTGGGTTGGTTCAGGAAAAAAAGGGGGGGACCAAAATAAAACTGGTCAGCATGAAGGCGACTAAATTTAGAATTGATGTTCGTCTAAAATTCAAATACCATAGACAGTCAGTCAGCCAGCCAGCCAATCACGCAGGACTGTCCTCCCACCTTCTCAAAGGGAGTGTGTATATATACGGCACCAAACAGCACTGCGAATGAGTGTTAAAGCGTGTGTATGGGTGTGAATGTGTGTGTTGTGTGTGATTTAATGTGTGAACCACAGCATGTGTCCCAACTGACCGGCTAGACTGCCATGTTTTACCGGCTGAAGTCATATTACCCTATCCATCATAACCCTCGGCCTCTCATCATCCCTCTCTCTCTCTCTCTCCCTCTCTCTCTCTCTCCCTCTTTCTCTCTTCATCCCTCTCTCTAACCCTATCCATCATAACCCTCGGCAGACACCCCCCAGAGCAGGGGAGGAGGAGAGGGGGGTGTGAGCGGAACCTGGGTGGGCGAGGGGGTCACAGCCATAGGCAGGCGCTACCACAAGGGGCAGGATGTTATATAATCACTCGCCGTCAGTCAGGTCATGGCTTAAGGGCAGTGGTGTGTGTGTGTGTGTGTGTGTGGGGGGGGGGGGGGGACACACACACACACGAAAAAACTCTTTCTCACTCCAAGAAAATGTCACCAAATATACCAAGTGCCTTGTATGACATAAACTCCCCATAAAAATTCATACTCATCCACTGCAAACTTACAAGTATGCACACGGGCAAGCACACAAAGTTTTGAAGAGGACTTTAAGAGAGTAGTTTGTTAAATGCGCCGTCAGGAAGATCATACCAGAGGCCATTTTGTGACAGAAAAGACTAGGTCTTGCTGATGTTGTCATTCTCCTTAATTGAAGATGACATTGACAGTCCTAGAGTCAGGGCTAATTATTCATAATGAATAAATAAAATGATGATCTCACACACACACACATACACACACTTTTTTTCTTATGCCTGCTTGTGCAACATTCTGCACTCACACTCACACACACACTCACACACATTACAAGGTATAATTCGTCATATTGTGTCGCATCACTTGTGATGTTTGAAGTGTGGTGTGTGTGTTGCAGGAGGGGGGGGGGGGAGGGGGGCGGTAAGACTTACTACTTGTAGGTCTCGGAGCGGACGTACTCAAACACGTGAGACACCCCCAGCTGGAACTGGTCAGCGATGGGGGTCACCCAGGGGTTATTCTCCGCCTTGAACACCTGCTTAGGTCCCGTCAGGTCCAAGTTACCTGAGAGAGGGAAGGGGGGAGCGGTAGACAGAGAGACACACAGAGGGAGGGAGAGAGAGATCAAAGCTTTTACAAAAGTGTACATGGGTGAGTCAACAGAAGAAAAAAAACAGAAGATGTGTAGACAGAGGAGAGAGCGAGGGATGGAGGGAGAGAGAGAGAGAGAGAGAGAGGGGGAGGGAGAGAGGGAGAGAGAGAAGGGGAGGGAGAGAGGGATGGAGAGAGAGAGAGAGAGGGAGGGAGAGAGGGAGGGAGAGAGAGAGAGGGAGGGAGGGAGAGAGGGATGGAGGGAGAGAGAGAGGGAGGGAGAGAGGGAGGGAGAGAGAGAGAGAGAGAGAGGGAAGGAGAGAGGAATGGAGGGAGAGGGGTGAGGACGACGTGAGGACAGAGGAAGGAAAAGAATGAGAGAAATTATAATAAGACCATGGCGGCTGCGGCAGTGTGAACATTTTGACAACGTTAGCGGCACGGGGTCGCGGCGCTAATATGGTGAATGGTAACACACAGGGGGGCTAATTAAATAGCTGCTGATTAGCGGCGGCTGGAGGGGCTGTCAGAGTGGGCAGAGGAATTAAGCACTGGCCCACTGGCACCCTGGCACCAGCGCCACGCCTCACGGAGCTCCGGCGGACGGGGCCAGCAGTCATTTGCCTGCTAATCGGCCCTCCTACAGTTCAGCTCAGCTCTGCCTCTCTCCTCTTCTCCTCCTCCTCCTCTCTTTCGCCTCTTCTCCTCCTCTCTTTCCCCTCTTCTCCTCCTCCTCTCTTCCTCCTCTTCTCCTCCTCCTCCTCTCTTTCGCCCTTCTCCTCTCCTACATTTCTTTACCGTCCTCTCCACTCGATATGCCTTACGGAGTGCAGAACACTATTTATCGAAGAATAAGTTCTTCGGAGAAAGTTTGTTTTC
>NC_137915.1:3786534-3796534 GCF_963457725.1 Sprattus sprattus
TGAAAATTGAGAGAGAGACAGAGAGACAGAGGGATAAAGAGGGGAGTGATGTCGGTCAGCCACCCACCCCAGGTTAAGGTGCTTGAGACAGAGAGAGAGAGAGAGAGAGAGAGAGAGAGAGAGAGAGAGAGAGAGAGAGAGAGAGAGAGAGAGAGAGAGAGACAGAGGGATAAAGAGGGGAGTGATGTCGGTGAGCCACCCACCCCAGGTTAAGGTGCTTGAGCTTCTGCAGGCTGCTGATCTGGGTGGGAAGCTCCTCGATCTGGTTGTTGAACATGTTCAACACCTCCAGGTTCTTCAGCTCCGTAACGTTCGGGGGCACAGCTGCAAGAGAAAGACAGAAAGAGAGAGAGAGAGCGAGAGAGAGAGAGAGAGGGAGAGAGAGAGAGAGAGAGTGGGAGAGAAAGAGGGACGGGGTGGGGGGAGTGGAGAGAGAGAGAGATAAAGAGAAAGATAGAAGAAGGAACAGAACAAAAGACATGAAAAACAAATATTGAAACACTTTTCTCCCAACAACAGGATTAATTCTCCTCATCCGGAACGGGCATCCACAATCCATCAACCCGCTGCTTTGCTTTTGTTATCGACGACGGCCGGATCAATCGATCCCACCGCCTCCCCCCCCCCCCCCCCCCCTCAGTTGCTCGCTCATGTCTGATCCCAACAGCCATACCGGAGATCCATCGATGGGAGGGGGCCGGCGGGCGGGCGGGCGGCCGTCCAAATGCACACTCGTGTGACCTCACAGGGCTTAACGAGCTAATCATCAGCTGGAGGTGGACAGAAGGCCTGTCTTTGATAGCTCAATTATGGGTTCCTAGGCCAGACACCCATTTGACATTTTAATGATGGAGGTGTTTAGCATGGAGACTGTCCAGGAGGCTGTGTCTTTCCTGGGGATTTAGAGGGGGGGGGGGGGTGGTAGCAGGCAGGGGTGTAGGAGGGGAGGAGGGGAGGAGAGGATGGGAGGAGGGGAGAGGAGGGTGTTGGGATTGGGCACAGGAATCGATGGGGATAACAGTCCCTCCATCCGATTAGAGTCCTAATCAATGGAGTCCCTATCAAGAAACCCATGTCGTGACTATCCACACAAATACACGCAAACTCACACACACAAGCAGACACAGACACAGACACAGATGACACACACAGTCACAAAGACACACACACACACACACAGTGCATGACAATGGCCTTATCCTCACCCAGTGCATACTGATATCACATATCATGGATAGCTCCACATTCAGCCCTCCATTATCAAATAAACAAAGGGCATTTTACATATTTAATATATGAAAACTCACAGATGAGAACAATAAGTGTATACACACACACTCACACACACACACACACTCTCACTCAGATATAGCTGAGCAGACACACACACACACACACAGACACACACACTCTCTCTCACACACACACACACACACACACACACACACTCACACTCAGATATACAGTACTGTGCAAAAGTTTTAGGCAGGTGTGAAAAAATGCTGTAAACTAAGAATGCTTTCAAAAATGGAAGTGTTAACAGTTTATTTTCATCAATTCTTCATAAATTAACAAAATGCAGTGAAGGAACAGAAGAAAATTCTAAATTAAATCAATATTTGGTGTGACCACCCTTTGCCTTCAAAATAGCATCAATTCTTCCAGATACACTTGCGCAGTTTTTGAAGGAACACGGCTGGTAAATTGTTCCAAACATCTTAGAGAACTAACCACAGATCTTCTGTGGATGTAGGCTTCCTAAAATTCTTCTGTCTCTTCATGTAAACCCAGACAGACTCGATGATGTAGAGATTAGGGCTCTGTGGGGGTCATACCATCACTTGCAGGACTTTCTGTTCTTCTTTAAGCTGAAGATAGTTGTTAATGACATTGGCTGTATGTTTGGGGTTATGTTCCTGCTGCAGAATACATTTGGTGCCAATCATACGCCTCCCTGATGGTATTGCATGATGGATTAGTATCTGCCTGTATTTCTCAGCATTGAGGACACCATTCATCCTGACCAAATCTCCAACTCCACTTGCAGAAATGCAGCCCCAAACTGGAAAGGAACCTCTACCATGCTTCACTGTTGCCTGCAGACTCTCATTATTGTACCTCTCTCCAGCCTCCAGCGAACAAACTGCCTTCTTCTACAGCCAAATATTTCTAATTTTGACTCATCAGTCCAGAGCACCTTCTGCCATGTTTCTGCACCCTAGTTTCTATGTTTACGTGCTTAGTTCAGTCACTTGGCCTTGTTTCCTTGTCGGGGTAGAGCTTTTTGGCTGCAACTCTTCCATGAAGACCACTTCTGGCCAGAATTCCCCGGACAGTAAATGTCTGTACCTGGGTACCACTGGTTTCTGCCAGTTCTGAGCTGATGCCACTGCTTGAAATCTTCCGATTTCGAAGGTAAATAAGCTTGGTGTGTTTTTCATCAGCTGCATTAAGTTTCCTTGGCTGAACACTGCGTCTACGATCCTCAACGTCTTCTTCAAAAGAGCTGGAACTGCACATTTTGAAACCCCTGTCTGCTTTGAAATCTTTGTCTGAGAGAGACCCTGCTGATGCAGTATAACTACGTTGTGTCTTGTTGCTGTGCTCAGTCTTACCATGTAAATGGATAAAAAATAAGCATTTATTGTTTACATTTTTCAAAGCATTCTTAGTTCATAGCATTTTTTCACACCTGCCTAAAACTTTTGCACAGTACTGTAGCTGAGCACACACACACACACACACACACACACACACACACACTCTCTCTCAAACACACACACACTCACACTCAGATATAGCTGAGCACACACACACACACATGCACACACACGCACACACACACACACACACAGACACACACAGACACACTCAGATATAGCTGAGCACACACACACACAGACACACACAGACACACACAGACACACACACACTCAGATATAGCTGAGCACACACACACACAAACGCACACACTCACACATACACACACACACAGACACAGAAACAAAGCGGAGAGAGCCATCAATGCGAACCCAGGTTTTAAATCTTCCATCCAATTAAAAACACATCCGTTATCAGCCCTTTTCAGCGTTTAACAGAAGCACACGTTGCACCAGCTCTACGATCACACGCCCTGCTTTACAGACAGAGAAAGTCCATTTAATGACAACAAACATCCACGCTGGCTCTTAATGAACCAGGTCCCCTGAGGAGGGACACCGGTAGCATTTACTGGCTTTGCGTTGTGCACTAGCGGAGCACAGGGGTAACATCAGAGAGACCAACCTCCAGATATATCGCTGCACTTGATCCAGGGTTTATAAAAATCAATGGCATTTCTTTAGTGGTCGCAACGGAACTGTAAATGCGCTCGGAATCAATGTGGAGTAAGGAGAGTGAAGTCCCCAAAGCTGGTGTCCCAAATCTCCCTCTCTCTCCCCATCTCTCATATGCGCACACACATACACACACACACCATACACACACATACACACACACACACACACACACACACACACACACACACACACACACACACACACACACACACACACACACACACACACACACACACACACATGTAAGCACCTAGGGAGGCATACACATACACAGACACTACAAATATGTAATATGTATGCGTGCACACATGCATTTAAACAAACAAGCATCAAAAGATAAAGTTAGAGATTCCAGCCATTAATGAGGCACACTATCGATCTACCACTTCCCTCAGATTTGTATATAAACAAAGCAAAAATAAGGCTGTGTTCATTGATTGCCTTCAGCTTCTATCAATAGGGGACAATGCCTATGTGCTACATGTATGGCAGATATTGATTATGGAGATCTGTTTGTGTGGCTCACACAATATGTCCAAAAGGCAAAAGAAAGAGTCCAATGAAAAAAGACAAATAGTGAATGAGACAGACAGACAGAGAAGAAAGAAAGAAAGAAAAAAGAAGAGATAAGGAACCTGTAGAAGGTGTGCTCCCATGACAGTCTGTGCTCTTTAATGGTCAAAGAGATGGATGGTAATAAGAGGGATCTGGCTAAAGTCTGGATAGCAGTGCGCGGCCCCAACCTTTGCCAAGCCGATATCTCTCCTTCTCTCTCCACCTCTCTCTCTCTACCTCTCTCTCCACCTCTCTCTCTCTCTCTCTCTCTCTCTCTCTCTCTCTCTCTCTCTCTCTCTCTCTCTCTCTCTCTCCTCTCTCTCTCTCTCTCTCTCTCTCTCTCTCTCTCATTACCCTGGTTGGGGTGTGTTAGCGGATCGTGTGGCCTGTGAGCTAGCGCTCTCCTCTCGCTCCTCTCTTTAATGAAAGGGTCCCAAATGTCAATGTAATTCCTGACTGCCTTGAAAAGTTCAAAGACGCCGCACTTCACTTCACTTTTTTAAAACATCGGACGGACCAGAGGACCTGACCTTGAGGAGAAGCACTGGGATGTGTGTGTGTGTGTGTGTGTGTGTGTGTGTGTGTGTGTGTGTGTGTGTGTGTGTGGGGGAGGGAATCAGACCACAATTATACAAAACTCACTCATTTACATTCCGCACCGCTGTGTCGTGACTAAATGCTTCATCCACGACTCTCTGATAAACACAGAGATAACATTTCGAACAACAAAGACATTTTTTTTTTTTTAGTTTGTCTTCCACCGAACTCCCCAAAATCAAGGGGGGAAAAAAACCTCCTGCAGGTGATCGGCCATGGATGAACCTCAATCTCATTAAGACGCTTTGATCATCTCTGAAAATAGCACCTGACAGGAAAGCGAGCCCTATCGCACCCACAGATCGGCGCCGGGATCAGATTAGGAAACTATTCCAGTAGAAAAAACAAACAGAAATGGGGGAAAAAAGAAGAATATCAAGGCAAACCGTTTAGACACTAAAACCGTCTCTGTATGCAAGGCTGAGACAGAGATATGCTCTAAAAACAACAATGGGGGGGGGGGGGGGGGAGTGGGTAAGGCCACAGGCAGGATTTAAAATACAGGTCAGAAGTGTCTGCATGCGACACCAATCCCCCACCTCCTCTACACCTACACACACACACACACACACACACACACACACTCTAGGGGAGAACACTGCAAGTTATAATATTGCCATTAATGAGTACAAATTTGTCAAATAGATGCCATGTCTATACACTGAAACAGCACCTTGTGGGCCAATGTCATTCATGTTCTGATTCGACCTGTCACTCACTCATGTTCTGATTCAGCCTGTCACTCATGTTCTGATTCAGCCTGTCATTCATGTTCTGATTCAGCCTGTCACTCACTCATGTTCTGATTCAGCCTGTCACTCACTCATGTTCTGATTCAGCCTGTCACTCATGTTCTGATTCAGCCTGTCACTCATGTTCTGATTCAGCCTGTCACTCATGTTCTGATTCAGCCTGTCACTCGTGTTCTGATTCAGCCTGTCACTCATGATCTGATTCAGCCTGTCACTCATGTTCTGATTCAGCCTGTCACTCATGTTCTGATTCAGCCTGTCACTCACTCATGTTCTGATTCAGCCTGTCACTCATGTTCTGATTCAGCCTGTCACTCACTCATGTTCTGATTCAGCCTGTCACTCATGTTCTGATTCAGCCTGTCACTCACTCATGTTCTGATTCAGCCTGTCACTCATGTTCTGATTCAGCCTGTCACTCACTCATGTTCTGATTCAGCCTGTCACTCACTCATGTTCTGATTCAGCCTGCCACTCATGTTCTGATTCAGCCTGTCACTCACTCATGTTCTGATTCAGCCTGCCACTCATGTTCTGATTCAGCCTGTCACTCACTCATGTTCTGATTCAGCCTGCCACTCATGTTCTGATTCAGCCTGTCACTCACTCATGTTCTGATTCAGCCTGTCACTCATGTTCTGATTCAGCCTGTCACTCACTCATGTTCTGATTCAGCCTGTCACTCACTCATGTTCTGATTCAGCCTGTCACTCACGTTCTGATTCAGCCTGTCACTCACTCATGTTCTGATTCAGCCTGCCACTCATGTTCTGAATCAGCCTGTCACTCATGTTCTGATTCAGCCTGTCACTCATGTTCTGATTCAGCCTGTCACTCATGTTCTGATTCAGCCTGTCACTCATGTTCTGATTCAGCCAGTGATTCATGTTAGTTTAGTTTGATTCAGCCTGTCACTCATGATCTGTCTGTCGCCTCTCTATGTGAATAGAGACACTAATACCTCAAGCAGAAAGATGCCGTCAGATGAACCCCGGGGTGTGTTCATGAATTAATTTAGCCGTTCAGTTGTTCGTTGATAAATGAAACACTCTATGAATTCGAAACACTCTGCACTCATTTTGGGGCAGAGTGTCAGATTGTATCTAGAAACATATTGTTGGTTGCGTGCTTTTGTATCTGAAGCTACATGTTTACATCTGCTACATCTGAAGATACCTGAATTTCCCAATGGGATTAATGAAGTATATATCTATCTATCTAACATCCACCTTGCATAAAGCAGCATTAGCAATGCATGGATCTAAGTTGTCGTCAACTCTATTCACATTTAGCAAAATATCCAAAACCTGCAGAACAAAAATACAGAGGATATTACTTCTGTGTCCTCCTCAATAGTAGATACGGGAATGGTCGGAACAAAGAACAAACAAGAGACAAGTAGAAAGGAATTTTGTGAAGCTTACTACAGGAAAGTCTGAAAATTTCAGTTTTTAATAGATTTTTTTTAATTTTGCATTTTTTGAAATATGGAGGAACTCCCGTTCCTTAAAACAATTTAACTTTCTTTGAATTGTTGTACTACGCTTTCTGCAGACACAGAAATTGTATACAGAAAGACGGTCATATGCATTACATAAACATAAACAACAACAACAGCAACAACAAAAGAACTCAAAAGCCTACTTCAAGCTGTGCACCGCTGACATGTTGTCAGGTAAAATTACTGCTTGAAGTTGTTTAAGTTAAATTGCTTTTATCAGAGGTAACACTTGGATAGCCCTCTCGGAGAGTGGACAAGGGACTTAAAGAGTGACAAGCCTGCCCTCTTGTGGTTGACAGAGGGATTAAACGGTGTATAGACAGAAAGAGAACAGTATTTCACAGAACCTATTCCTTGAGTTCTTTCAAGAAAATGTTGCTTCAGCTTTTCATGCATAATGCCTTAAGACAGTTTTGTACACAATCTTCAAATGAGAACATATTCTTTTTGTCAATCCAGATGTATTTTGCACTGTTATTGGTCTATGTTAAGGTCCCCTCTCTCAAGTTATTATTATATATAATCCTATTCTCTCTCTCTCTCTCTCTTGTAACATGATCAGAAAAGATCTGCTAATTTCTTCGCCATGTCAGCAGAACATAAAAACCTCCAGAAAGCAAATTAAATTCCTTATATATAAAACAAATACAAGCTTTTACAGTCAGTATTGTGTCTTCATACACTGTCAATTGTATACAAAAAAATACATAGATCACTTACTTGTGAGCTTGTTGTGACTTAGCACCAACTGAGTGATGTTGGACAGGGTAACTGAAAGAAAATAAAAAGCAAGAAAAAATGAAGTGTGCAAAGTATCAGTCCACATTCACACAGACAGCCACATCTATTTACAATAATAACACAGACGTTCCTGATCTCAGATAGCATTCAGACAGCTCTACATGAGAGGCTTAGGCTGATCAAGACCGTTCTATGTCCTAAACTGGTGAGACGCATACATCTGCAAGCATTCAGCTAATTTTAGAACAACGACAATATTATAAAAGTATCAATTACATATATTTCGTGCTTTTATGATGCTGTCACCTATATGCTATTTGAGGGACCTCCTGGAAAGGTCTTTATGACATTAAATATCTAATGGTGTCTTCAGAGTGAAGAACATTTCAATTGACATGATGAGTTGACTGTCTAGTGTTTTCTGAGAAATGTTGGTCAATATTAACAACACTGTAAGTGTGACACTGTAGCCTAAGTCTTGGAAGGAAAACATAAGGAATGTGGAGAGATACTGTGTTGAGTCACTAGTTTGACTACTTAGTTACTTGAGTCACAAACTTCTTCCTTGGATTTCCTTTTCAGAAGCAGACACGAGTTGAACTTTAGTGCTGATTAAACTTCAAACACGTTATAATTTCATCTATGGTTTGAAAATAGATTTATAGACTTTGATCATCCTTTTCACTTACACAGTCCTGGGACGTCCAACATGTTTGATATCCCCCTGTCACACATATCCACCTCGGGCACATTCTTTTCCCGACTCTCCTCCACGATCTTCTTCAACGACTTAGACATTTTCTTAAATAAAACAAACAATTAAACATGACTTAAAAGTGAGGAGTAAAAACATGTGCGTTTCAGGCGTGCAACAGCTGAGTAAATAGAATGCTATCCATAGTATACAATGTAACACGGTATGAAAGTTAGCTAGCTTCGTGGCTATTTGGAAATGGCGATTTGGATGGACATTTGTGTACTACGAACCGAAACCCGTCGATAATATTTACCTTGTTGATTGGAATGGATACAACACCACCTTTGGTTAAAAATAGGATAAAAGGAGAGGTCCCCAAAACTATGTTGTCTATTTCCTAGACGGTCCTTTCGGCGAAGCTCACACCCAACCGGAAGTTGATATGAAGGCATAAAATTCTCCACATTCCATAAAAGGGCACTTCCTACATCCACAAAGCACGAGGGGTCGGTTCCTTTCTGTTATCCAATCATCTTAGTTAAATCCATGTCGTAGAACAGAGAAAAATGTGAGACCTGCGGCTATATCCAATCAGAAGGCGACTTGTGCCATGCGAACCATAGATATCTATAATAAAGGCTAGATATCCTGCCTGCGTTTCTGGCCGACGGAGTCGAATGTCCGCACATTTCGGCCATTTTGAGGACAGTATAGCTCACTCCCCCTTAACATTGTGTTGGTAGTGGTACTTTTTAAATAACCAGAACTTGCTCAATTTTCAACCGATTTTCAAACGGGTTGGTTTGTTATAAACGTAAGATATTTCTTATGTCACTTCATACTTATGAAGAATTATAAACATGGGTTTTCATATGAAAATAACATGACAGGTCTCGTTTCAAGGGAGTGTTCAATAGAGCAGGTTGCACAAAATTCTGGCATCTTCATTGGCAATAAAGTCAGCAATTTCCTGTCGAAATCATAATGTAAGATGTTTAACAAACCAACCCGATTGGAAATCATGTGCAACTTCAGTTTTATTATGTGCAACTTAAGTTATATTGAAAAGAAAGAACAATTACTCGCCAATTGATGTAAAATGACTGATACACAATAGCCGTGATACACAATTAAGCTGCACATTTCAACATGTTCAAGCATCCAGAATTATTACCAAGGTAATGACGATTGTAAATCAAGTCATTTGTAAATCCGTCAAAATTTCCGCGAGATAAGAGTGTAAACGATTGTGAAGATCACTGACGTTACCTAACGTACCACTGATCCCTACCGGAAGCATACTGTCCTCAAAATGGCCTCCTGTGCGGACATTCAAGAGTCCGCCATAATCCATCTAGCCTTTATATAAGATATCTATGATGCGAACGCTTTGTTGTACTTAGCTCGACCAATGGACGTGATGAAAAAGTTGTCACAGAAATATGCTCGTTGGTGAAACAATGCAGAGAGAGTTATGTCGTAGAGGAAACAACGAAGAAGCGGAGACATTTATCATACGGGTGGTTAAATGGTGCGTCGTTTAAATGTTTAAGTCTTGTTGATGGATTTTTGTTTATGGATTTCTAGTGGCGTACATGTGCACTAAGCTATAGTGTGATGTATGCATGTACAACGTATTCTTTAACTTTTTAATTGTTTTTCCTAAGTAATCAATAAAAAGCAAATCGGCATGGATTCATGCATATAGTTGCGTTCATGTGTTAAACACAAAAAAGAGAGGAAAAAGTCTTATGTAAATGCTAACTCTTGTGTAAAAGTGTTAATTTCCCTACTGAAACCCCCAATGCACCAGCCACTT
>NC_137915.1:3801534-3804034 GCF_963457725.1 Sprattus sprattus
AAAATGTAGCTATAGCACAGCAGATTGGTGACTGTATAGAGACCAGTGTTACTCAGGAGCACATACTATATACTGGGTCTGCACTTATGCCACATCCAAATCAAAGAAGCAAAACTGAGATAAAACTAGCTAAGCCCAAGCTATGCTGAGGGTTATTAAAAGGGTGATCCATCCATCAAGGTCTAGCAAACAAGACAGAATAGCTTTAGGTGACCATGCACTCTTGTGCTCTGTGTCAGTGACTTGTTCTGTTTTTTTTTTTGCATCTGTGCCTGACCTCTAAGAAGTCAAAACTGCAGCTCGAATGAGACTCCAGGTCGAAGCTGTTGAAGAACAGAGAGATGGAGCTGTTCTGTGGAGCCGTGAGGATGATGCTGCAGTCAATGTTGTGTGGGTAAACAGCTGGCCAGCCGGGACTCTTCAGATAACCATAAGACTGGTTATATGTCCTACTACATCCTGTGATATTACACACACACACACACACACACACACACACACACACACACAGACACACACACAGAGTGAGAGAGAGAGAGAGAGAGAGAGAGAGAGAGAGAGAGGCAAATGTAAATAAGTACAAAGTACATTTAGGCTTGCAGTGTAATAAGACCAAAGCTCAAAATGGTGAAAACTAAAGTATAGTGAATAAATGGTTGACTAGTGTGTGGTAGTTAGATGTTGCTCTCATTGAATGGTTCCTCTCTCAGTGGATTCAATAAATCCAACATAAATCCAACATCCGTCCTTACCTGCCACCTGGTAGGTCAAACTGAACCCATTGCCAGTCATGAAAGCATCTGACTTGAAGGTGATAAACATAGTGCGTCCGTAGGTGTAGAAGTCTGGGACATGACTGTCTGAGCCACAGAACTTATGTGCCTGTCCATAATCTCCCTGAGAAAATAACAAGATTACACATCACTTCATAACTTTACACACAATAGAAACAATTTATACCTGGAGATCACAGAATGCAGACATGAAGTTATCATTAACTGCATTTTCCTTTTATTGCCATTTACTCTTTAACCACTAGATGGAGCTCTCTCCTTTCTGGCTTGAATGAGTTATTCAAAGGGAACCAAGACAACCGACTACAATTATATCTACTAGTAGTAATAGTAAGTTCTTGGCAGTTCTCTCTACCAATGCGGTTAAGTTAAACTTCATTGCATTCCTCTTTTTCTTCCCTGTTGTCTATCACATACAGTACCAGTCAAAAGTTTGGACACACCTTACATTTTTGGTGAGAGCTTTTTCTTTACTTTTATTATTTTGTACATGGTAGATAACACTTTTTTTGTTTAGTACATCATTCCATATGTGTTCTTTCGTAGTTTCGTTATTTCTTCAGTATTAAACTCCAATGGCGAACATAATAAAAGTTAAGAAAACGCCAAAAAATGTAAGTTGTGTCCAAACTTTTGACTGGTACTGTATAGTTCTGATGGTTCTGTCCCCCCAGACCCACGGGCCTCCATGACTCACCTGGGGCCAGTCCTTGAACTCCAGGTAGGTGAGGCTGCAGCTCTGACTGGGCTGAAGGCTGAACTGCTGCACGGCCACTTTGATGGTCTCCTGAGGAGGCGCGTCCAGCACCCAGCGGCAGTTGGTGAAGGGCGGGTAGGCGTTGGGGTACATCGGGGAGGTGATGGTCTGCGGTGAGCTGGTGGCATTGAAGGTACCACCACACAGACCTGGACAAAGAGCACACTAGAGTTGGCTCCTGGCCTGAACCGTGTAACTCACACAATCCTCAAAATCCTTTTGGATGTACGGTACATATTCCATACCAAAAAACAACATATTTACGACATATACTGTATATGGAATTTAACATCTAACAGGATTTTACTTTTATCCATTTCACCAACTACTGACTAAACCAGCCAAACATAGTTGTGTTATTTTACATAGCTTAGAGGCAATCTGTCGTAAGGTTTGTGAGTAAAGGAATAAGGTTAGGGCCTCTTACGGTCCACAGCACTATAGGTGGCATTGAAGCCGCGTCGATTCACTGAGCTGTCCGTCACAAAGCGAACGGTCAGGAAGTTGCTGGATGAGCGGAAGGAGTATGGGATGATGTTCCCACAGAACGTGCCCACCAGAGGGGAGTTCATGTTGTCGCCGTCATACACCTGGAGGGAAGGACCAGGAAGGGAATGTAAAAACCAACCAACATTATTAACAAAAAAAACTAAATAGAAAAGAAAAAGAAGTGCAGCAATGTAACTGCTGTAAGTGCAAGTTAAGCACTTGTCGAAGTGCCACACAATACAAGTGTATTCATTTTATTTCTAAAGTATCTAGCTAGCCAATTGGACAAAGATCATCACAAATTTCAGTACTCATGTCATAAAGACATATATCTTATGTGTGTATTACATGATTGTCTATACAAAAGTATACTTTGCTGCTATTGTGGGTAAACTACGGTGAAATAAAATGTTTAAGTTATTTACTGTTATAGATCCTATCGAGAACAGAATGCCACTCT
>NC_137915.1:3809034-3831534 GCF_963457725.1 Sprattus sprattus
CCATCCACTAGCCCAGTGTGGTCCTATAAGTCACCCATCCACTAGCCCAGTGTGGTCCTATAAGTCACCCATCCACTAGCCCAGTGTGGTCCTATAAGTCACCCATCCACTAGCCCAGTGTGGTTGTATCACTTATCCACTGGCCCAACTCACTTGAGGTCGACGACACGGTTGTTGCTGACCATGATCTGGTAGGTGCAGTTGATGTTGTGATGGTAGTCAGTGTGGCTGAGGGCGGGGCTCATGACCGTTCCCGCCGTGCCATTGAAGATCCCCCCACAAGCTGGAACAAAGGAATCACGTAGTCACTAACTGGAAACCTTACTTTAACCTTACTTTAAAATCATTTTAAAGACTATCTACAAAATACATAGTCAATTTCACCTTGTGTGAACCATACACTAATAGACTTTCTGTATTATTCAATAAAGGCATTCATTTTCAACTGTTTGTGATGAAAAAATGGCCACTGCCTGCAAACAATGATAATCAGATCACAGGCTTTTTGAGTTGTGTATTTGATCCCAGTGGATCAGAGATCATGGCCTCTCTCTCTGTGTGAGCAATGAGTCATCTTTAGGCCCTGCCATATTAGATGAGGACTGCTGTCCCCTGCTTTTTCAGACGCCCATAATGGCTGCTTTGTTTGATGTCTGAAAGGGTGCTGATGGCGTTTTGAGAGGTATGTGGCCTACTCCAATAGTGTCGCCACAAGCAACAATTAAAATGGCCAGAGTTCAAGAGGGTAAATGAACGATGCCGTTTCCCAAATATGAACGAAACTGTCCATCTCTGTGTGGGCTGTGTGTGTCTTTATTTGCAAGCCGGTACACAAGCATGTGATTGTTTATTCACATATGTGAGTGTCAAGCTATGTGTGTTTGTGTTTGTGCTTGTGTGTTTGTGTATTTGTGTACCACACTGGCATTCCCCTACGTATCCACATATTCCCAATGTGCCGGGTCCTCTCTCTCAAATCCCCCCCAATTGTTCCAAAAGCGCAGCGTCTTCCCATTCCGCGCATTCCCACATTGCTGGGGCTCAGCGCGTCGCTCCTGTATTCTTCTCCCTCGTAAACAACCCCCTGTGCCCGCACCCTCCCCCAGGCCAGCCGCCAGGACCCAGCCCAGAGCGCCAGCGGACCGAGCTCTGGCCAGCAGGCCTATGGGCCAATCAATACCAGGCCTCACAGCCTGACCCCTGACCCCTGAGCCCTGACAACCCTCCTCACACCCAGATCTTTATCTGAGGAAAGGAACTAATCTGAGATCTTTATCTGAGTAAAGGAACTAATCTGAGATCTTTATCTGAGTAAAGGAACTAATCTGAGATCTTTATCTGAGGAAAGGTACCAATCTGAGATCTTTATCTGAGTAAAGGAACTAATCTGAGATCTTTATCTGAGGAAAGGAACTAATCTGAGATCTTTATCTGAGTAAAGGAACTAATCTGAGATCTTTATCTGAGTAAAGGAACTAATCTGAGATCTTTATCTGAGTAAAGGAACTAATCTGAGATCTTTATCTGAGTAAAGGAACTAATCTGAGATATTTATCTGAGTAAAGGAACTAATCTGAGATCTTTATCTGAGTAAAGGAACTAATCTGAAATCTTTATCAAAGTAAAGGTACCAATATTGTGCATCACTGGATACAAGACAAACTTGAGATGCTGTACGAGGCATGTTTTAACAACTGAACAGGAACCGTGACAGCACTTAAGCACACTGTTTGGCTTCATGTCTGGTGTCTTTTGAAGACTGACCTGTCATCATCTGTTTAGGTGGTAATCAGTTCATTTACACTGGTACTTATATACAGACAGATTCTGGCACAACCAGGTATTGCTTTGTTTGATGCCATTTGGAAGGAAGGGTGGTATGCTTACGGATGGCTGTGTACTCCGCTAAGAAACCGCGTTCCTGCACGACGGAATCGGAGTAGAAGTTGATAAGCATGGGACCAAATGTGGAGAAGGTTCCGGGGATGGTGTGGCCGCAAAGAGTGGCCATAGGGTTTGTTGCCATGGACACATCATTGTAGATCTTCACTCCATCGTAGGTACATGTGGAGTGAGCTAGAAACACCAGACAAAACATCAGAGCGACAAGGATACATCGGGAAGAGGGCAAACTTCAAACTTTTTAAACCATTTCACTTTTTTGTTAACTGAAATGTAAAAGTAAGTCAGACTAAATATCCCTTGTTATACAGAAAATTGAGGCGACTCCTACCTTCTACTTGGAAGGTCTTGAATTTGAGAACGATGACAGTCTGATCTCCAGCATCAATCAGGTAATTGCAGTTGGAACGGAAGGGGTAGTCCTCAGGATAGTTGGGAGAAACAACACGACCCTGGGGCGCAGTGAAGTTCGCTCCACAGCCTGAGAAAACGAAGATATTAATAAATGCTTTTATGCTATTTGTAGCATGCTACACCTTCATTTCTCATTTTACTTCTTCTGGTGAACTATACAGTAATGGAAGGCAGGTAGAACGCCTTACTATACTCTTGTCATACTTAGCCAATCAGTTTACTCCAGAATCAATCTCTACATAATGTTTTTTTTTTCTTTTTTTTCTTTAAGATTTATTTTTGGGCTTTTAGCCTTTAATCAGACATGATAGTGAAGGTAGACAGGTAATGATGAGCTGGGGTCGGGAAATTACCACAGGTCGGATTCGAACCAGGGTCCCCGCGGGTGTTCAGACCCATACACGGTCAGGGAATCTGCTTGCGCTACAGCTCCCCCCCCTACATATGTTTCTGAGTTCCTTATCAGACCACTGGGGGAGCTGCAGGAACAGCTACGTGAAGCAGCACTCACGTGTGGTGTATGCGAAACTGAAGCCCTTGCCAGCGCTCTCTGAGGACTGGAAGCGAGCGGTGATGGTGTTGAAAGGAGCGATGACGGGAGCCGGTGCGGTGCTGCCGCAGCCGGTGGCCAGGAGCCCGGTGTTCGTCTCCTCGTCGCCAGACCACACCTAGAAACGGCGAAGAATATGACTGGAAGTGTAAGAAGTTGTATTTACTTTGAAAAACGTATAAAAAAGAGAAAATATTTCTTAGTGTTTGATTGGGGATTGTTGGAGACTTTCTGTAGACAAGGGTGATTTGTGGTAATGCTAGTCATTTCAAATTCTTCAGGAATAACAGAATGCAAAAAACTTAATCAAAGACATAATATAATCAGCTGCTACCCCTCTGAGATATTGCAGTGTACTCCCTCCAATAGCTACCTTAATGAAGCTGTTCTGGCTGAGATGTTGCAGTGTACTCCCTCCATTAACTACCTTAATGAAGCTGTTCTGGCACTGTCCAGTGGAGTCGGGAATCTGGAACTCGCTGTTGAAGCTCAACTCCAGATGGTTCCCTTCGTGGGCGATGACGGTCCAGGAGCACTCACTGTTGGCTGGGAAGTTCTGCGGGTAGTTGGGGGATTTGATAGTGCCACTGTCCTCGTGAATGATCCCACCACAACCTACAGAAAGCAGCAAAAGTTCTCAAGGGGCTTCAAGGTAACAACCAGCAGAGACACTCCATTCTGTGAAATACCATTTTCAATTAAATCCTGTTTTACCTGAGGAGTCGGCAGACCAAGTGGCTATGAAACCTCCGCGCGAAACAACGCTGTCGGCCAGGAAGACCACGGCCAGCTTGTTGGATCCTGATTGGACCGTCCCAGGAGAGTTCTCTCCACAGTACTGGCCAATGAGGGGTGAGCCTGGAGATCCTCCATTGAAGATGGTGACAGAGTCCCACCTACATGTGCTATGTTCTTCCACATGGAAGTAACTGAAGGTGAGCTGGACAAAAAAAATAAAAATGCTTTAATGTGGTTAACATAAATGTAAAAATGCCAGGTTCCACACAAAGACAACATGGACCAACAAAGGGTTATTGGCCACTCATGAAAGTAGCTGAAATAAAACACGAGTTATTCAGTCTTAGAGAGCCTGTGATTAATATTTCTGTGAGGAACTCTTCAAGTCAAGTCTTTTTATTGTCAGGTACACATAACAACAGAGTTGGACTGGGCACTGAAATTCTTAGGACAGGACACCATACCACACTACCATAACATAACAGACATAACATATAAACATATAAGTACTTCAACATGATATAACATAACTTAACAATAAGTACTGAACATGTTCGAGTGTCCCACTCACAGTTATAGTGTGGCCCTGCGGGGCCTCGAGGAGCCAGGCACAGCGGCTGGGCCCAGGGTAGTTGTTGGGGTAACCAGGGCTGGCAATCATGCCACCCTCTCCAGTCTGCCAACCACCACAGTCTGGAGGAGGGAAAAGAACAAACAGAACAGCTCAGGATCAGAATCTCTGCTCAATCATGCTCTCTACGTGAGGGGGCAAAGATAGTTCTGAGATATCTTTGACATCTTACAATTCAGACAAGAATGTGTTTGACTGTAAAATGGGAATGTTTAGGTGGCTTAAGAGAATAGTCCGCCTACCTGAGAAGTAATATGTGGCCTTAAAGCCGGTATCTACTTCAGAACTGTCAGACAGGAAGTGCACCCAGAGCTCGGGGGTGAAGACCACTATTGGCACTCCAGGAATCGTTTGACCACAGAAGCGGGCCAAGAACTCCCCATTGGAGTCTCCTACAGGAACAAACAGCAACAAAATATTTCAGTATCTCTTCGTTACCATTACCTCCCTGAAGTATGTACTAAAATAAAATATCACAGTGCCCTCTTTGTGCTTGGAGATGGAACTGCAACTTGGCTTACCCAGACGGAATTCAATGTAGTCAGACTCGCAGGTCTGATGATGTTCCAAGTGTAGGTCGTTTATTATGACCACGATGGAGGAGTTCACGTGCTGGGGATTCTGAAGCAGCCACTCACAGTTCAGGTTGTTGGTGTAGTTTCCTACGCTGTAGTTTGGTGATGTGAAGTTTCCGCCATCTGGGCCTGGGACCAGACCTCCACACACTGTGAGAAAGAACCATGATGTGCAGAACTGTCAGTACAATCCAGAAAATGAAATAAATGAAAAGTGAAATAAATTAATTTGAAAATCTCCGTTTTCAGTGTCCTAATACGCCGTATTAGTGTGGACGGTAAATGCAAACGCAGACAAATGTATGCGTTTCTACATTTACCCGGGCTAGTGTGGATGCATTGTTTAGGTTCAGGTTGAAGCAAAACAAGGCAAAACCCCAGATGTCACTATACAAGAAATAAATCAAATTTTCAAAAGCCACATAAACACTCTGCATTATTAATGGTTCTGTTTTGCATCTCCGGGCTCCTAAGCACATTTGCCCCACCCCCCACCCCCCTACTCTTACCTGCCTCCTCATCAGAGGAGTAGTCAGCTGTGAAGCCACCATTGGACCCGGAGGAATCAGTGCGGAAATAGACTGTCATGGTGCTCCCGGAGGACTTGATCTCCAGGCCAGCAGGAACGGTGCCACAGAGTCGCTCCAGGCGCGGAGCATTGGACACAACCCCATTGAAGACCTTTCGAAAGGCAAAGACTCACAGCGTCAGCACTACAGTATCTTTCACCGACACACTCAAAAAACCATCGCTCCCTGAAACTTTTATGAGTACATTACAGCAGCTTCAGTGGTGCACCATTTCCTGAACCCTCGAAAAGTAAAAACTAGGAAACTGTGGGAACTAGGGAAAGGGCCTCACATCCACGTAGTCATAGTTGCAGGAGCTGGAGCCAGTGCCCTCGAGCCGGAGGTCATTGATGGTGAGGGTGACCCTGCGCCCTGGGGGCACGGTGATGTACCAGCGGCAGGTGCGGCTGTGGGGGTACAGGTTGGGGTAGTTGGGCGACGAGATGGTGCCCGTGGGGAGATTGAGATCCCCTCCACATCCTGTGGTACAGACAACAAGAGAAACAGATTGGCTTTGGCAAACTGAAAACACTGGGATAGAGAAATAGATAGGAGAAGACACAGAGAAATCGACAGGGGAAAGAAATAATTTTCACAGAACATGATTAAGGGGACATGCTAAGCTAGAAAAGATAGATAGGAGAAAACACAGAGAAACCCTCAATTCATTTTCACAGAACATGACTTAGCTGACATGCTAAGCTAGAACATGATAAAGCGGACATGCTAAGCTGTGTCATGGATTTTTTTGTCTGGCATTCCTCCTGAGGTTTCATCTACAGGCCACCAGTTGTTTCTGCACAAAGAGTTTGTCAGAGAGGCCACCTACCCTCCACACTGGCAGTAAATGCGAGGCTGAAGCCTGGCGCGTTGCCACTGCTGTCGCTGACAAACTTCACATAGGCAAAGCTGTCGCCGGTGTCCATGGGAGCGGGCACACTGTTACCACAGTGCTTCCCCAGCAGCCGGCCTGGGCAGAGGGCGAAGGAAAAACAATCAGAGAGGAGCTCAACCAAAGAACAACAGAGGTGTCAATGCATATGTAATGCAAATGGACGCCATGTCAAAATCAAAAAAGTAATTTGTGGATGGACGTGTGGTCTAGTAAATAAAATGTTTCCAAAGCATGTTTTGTCTAGTCGTGTGTGTTGTCTCTTCTTATCACAGGGCGTTGTTTGATATTGTGCACAGTGTGTTTTCTCTTCTTATCACAGGGCGTTGTTTGATATTGTGCACTGTGTGTTGTCTCTTCTTATCACAGGGCGATGTTTGATATTGTGCACTGTGTGTTGTCTCTTCTTATCACAGGGCGATGTTTGATATTGTGCGCAGTGTGTTGTCTCTTCTTATCACAGGGTGTTGTTTGATATTGTGCGCTAGTTGTCTCTTCTTATCACAGGGTGTTGTTTGATATTGTGCGCTGTGTGTTGTCTCTTCTTACGACAGGGCGATATTTGATATTGTGCGCTCACCCGAGGCGTTGTACTCGCGGACCTCCACGTAGTCACTGGTGCATCCTGAGGAGCTGGTCAGGTTGAGTGTGGTGTAGGAGATGGTGAGGTAGTGGCCTGTGGGACCCTCCAGGTACCACTCACAGTTGGATCCGTCAGGGTAGTTGGCGTCGGGGAAGCCAGGGCTACGTATAGCCCCGCTCTGGCCAATGTAAGTCCCTCCGCAGGTGGCTGGGAGTCAAAAGGGATCGCAATTTAAAATATCATCACTTCAGTTTCATATATTCACATCTCCTTTTTGCTGTATCAAGTTTAAAAACAAAAACTACAAACTATGTGAAATGCAGCTAATGAAAGTATACAAATACACAAAGGATGCCTTATAGCACTGTACTTTCATGTTACCAAAAGTGATAGTGTGCTTTGTTGATATGATTTGTTATATGAATATATCTCGTGTGAGTTGGGGGGTGGGGGGGTTAAGACAAGTTTGTGATATGTTATGGCATATATGCTTAATAAGAACGTATAAAATATTTTAATCCCAATTTAAACCAATACAACATTTTTTAATTACATTTAAAAAAAACTACAAACTACATGAAATGCAGCCCATGAAAGTATACAGATATACAAAGTAGGCTTTAGCAGCACTGTACTTTCATGTCACCAAATTATAAAAATGATGGAATGCCGCTCATAATGTTCAAGGTGTAACTTTATATCTAGCCAACCTCTCTATGTATACATCATCATTTTTTTTTAATACATTTTTTTTTTATTTGTTCATCTGGGTTTTGACAAGAGTACAATCAACATGACGCATTTACGGTACCTTATTACTCAGTGTAAAACACAGTGTACATCATTTCTATTCAAGAGTCATTAAGTGGGAGGTTTTTTGAAAGCACACTCACCAATGGAGTACTTGGCCTTGAAGCCCTTGTGTGTGACACTGGTGTCGGTACGGAACCGTAGGTACATCACAGAGCCTGTGGAATGTTGGGTAGATGGCCTCGTGTTTCCGCAAAGCCTGGCTATGGGGTCTGCATCGGAGCTAGAGCCATCACGGATCTCCAGATAGTCATATCTACACCTGTGAGAGAGGATACAGGGGTCAGGTGCGTTGATGTGGGACTGTCACCAAACTGGTACCATATACGAAACATAGGTAGAAACATTGGTCTTTTCTTCACAACATCAATAAGTGTTTCTTTTAGTCTCGTACTGTGAATTAGTCTCAATGTAAAACTCGTCCTCGAAGTCCAGCTGTACTGCCTCCCCATTGGGCACGGAGATGACCCAGATGCAGTCGATGTTCTGGGGGTAGTTGGAGGGGTAGTTGGGCGATGTGATGTAGCCTGGTGGATCTGAGTCCCCCAACTCAATGAATCCTCCACAAGCTGTCCGAAACACAAATAGTCACTTAAATGTAGTCCATAAAGGAACAGAAGAAAACAGACCTGGTCTGGATGTTTTTTATTCCTGTTGTTGCTAGGCTACATCTATGTCCAGAGTCTACAAACAGCATCCCGTATGACCATCCCATAATGCCAATGATGACTAAAAGGTCAGAGTAGAAGTAGTGCTTTTTAACAGACACACTTCTACAGTAAATAATTTAACAAATTTCACAAAATGTTCCTTACGGCTTATGTCTTTTCAGAATAAAATTCTCAAACACATTTTTCACAGCGTATCAGACAGTCCAAAGGCTTGCCGTCTGAAAGAGGAAACGTTTTAAAGCTCCAAACCCCTTACCCTGACTGTGGGCCTCGAATGTCAGCTTGAAGCCTTGGCCCTCATTGGTGCCGTCAGAGATGAAGCGCACATGGAGGTCGTTGTCTGTGGTTTGGACGAAGGACGGGGCGGAGGATCCACACAGGCGGCCACCGAGCGGAGGAGCTGAGGCGTCAGGCCCGTTCCTCAGCTGGGACACAACCAGATGAGTTTAATGACCCAACATTGTCTAATCTTAATTATGTACAGCATCTACTACAGTTCTCTGGAATCATGAACCTGTGGCATAGAGGTATGGTTTAGCACATATGGCAAATGCGCGTCGGGGTCCTGTTCATCCCTTCGGGATTTATTTTCGGATAACGATCGCCAGACAATTCATTATCCCTCACATAGTCAATAGTCTAGTGCATATTGCTTGGCTATACAGAGGACCATAGATATGGCTTTCAGCACTCTTCATATGGCCAGGAGTAGCGCTAGTCCCTGGTTAGGAAACCAACCTGTTTATTAAGATGATGGGCAATCATCCTATCACACCTAACTTACTCGTGCCTCAAGGCTTCTTACTCACCTCCAGATAGTCCCTAGAGCTGTCAATCATCTTATTACACCCAACTTCCTAATGCCTCAAAGCTTCTAACTCACCTACACATAGTCCCCAGAGCTGCCAATCATTACACACAACTTACTCGTGCCTTAAGGGGTCTCACTCACCTCTACATAATCCCCAGAGCTGCCAATCATCCTATCACACCCAACTTACTCATACCTCAAGGCTTCTTACTCACCTCCACACTGAACTCAGAGTTGCCATCATTACACAAATAGTCCCTAGAGCTGTCAATCATCCTATCACACACCCCTTCCTCGTGCCTCAAGGGGTCTCACTCACCTCTACATAGTCCCCAGAGCTGCATCCTGAGCCGAAGCCCTGCACCTGGAAGGGGCTCTGGAAGTTGACAAACACCCTGAAGCCGGGGGTGACCATCACGTGCCAACTGCAGTCCTGGCCAGGAGGGTAGTTCTGGGGGTAGCGAGGAGTGCTGATCACCCCTCTATCTGCGTGGATCAGCCCACCACAACCTGTCCAAAGAGAGAGAAAATGATACATATATGATGAGCACCCATATGATGAGCCAATCATTAATTAATGAATTGCCTTACATCTGTCCCTAAGTAAGTCATACAATGGTCAGAACGAAAGGCCAAACTGTATTTAACATCCATCTTGAATCTGACATGGGCTGAACCATCACCTCTTGAGTAGGAGGCGTTGAAGCCCTGCCGGACGACACTGCTGTCAGTGGTGAAGCGGATGAACATGGCGTCCCCCGTGGAGTGGATCGGTCCCGGCAGCTCTCGGCCACACAGCTTTGCCAGCAGGGGTGACAGATTGGTCTCGCCTGAGAAAACAGACAATTTACCAATCCTCAAGATTAAAACAAGCAAATTTGGCTGCCAGTGCGTTAAGCAAATTTGGCTTGTTAAGATTTCTTAAAATAAGTAATATTTGCTTGAAATAAGCAAAAATAACCTTACCAAGAAAGCACTAGGTAAGTACAATTTAGCTAGAAACAAGACCAACTAGATTTTTTCATCTCAATATAAGAGTAATAACACTAGGTTAGAAAAGCATTTTTGCAGTGCAGGGATGTGTTACAGCAACTGTCTCAGGGGCCGTTTACATGAAGCCTAGTTTGTCTGCGTCCGAAATGAAACTTATACAGATAGCCTCCTATCGTAAGGACGAACACTCTCTATCAAATAGCCGTATCACTCTCACCATCTCTGATGTCCAGGCTGTCGAAGTAACAAGTGGATGCATCTTCAATGTCCATGAACAGCAGATTCAGCTCCACGATGGAGTCCGGAGAACGGATTACCCATGAGCAATCAAGGTTGAGCTGATAGGGGTCTGGCCAGTTAGGAGAGAAGAGGAACCTGGGTGTGTCTTCGGGTATAAGGGCTCCACCACAAGCTCCTGGGAATGCAAAGGACAAAATGAAGTTAGGGCACACACACACACACACACACACACACACAGATGAAAACCGAGAAAGAATCACTTTCATACCACAATAGAGAAATACCCAATATCCATGGGTAAGAAAAACATCTTCACTTTTGAAATATAATTTGATAATCCCCCTACCTGGAGCAATAGTTGGTATGGGTCCTGTGCTCTGGACAGCTGTCCATTCGATCAGGAATCCCCTGCCTCCAATCACATTGTCTGACTTGAACTCCAGTGTCATTACACTCCCTGAGCTCCTGACTGGGCCGGGCAGGGACAGGCCACAGAACGCGCCCAGGGGTATGGCATGCACATTGGGTCCATCGAAAATCTGAGAGGAAGATAGATAGATAGATGGATACTTTATTGATCCCGAGGGGAAATTAAGGTCATCCAGTAGCTTATACACTTAACTCACAAACATACATACATGAATCACAAAAAAAACAATACACATAGGGAGAACATGCACACAGGGAGTGGGGTGTTGACAGGTACAGGTTTCTTTTTTTTTGATAGATGGATACTTTATTGATCCCGAGGGATAAATCTGAGAGGTACACAGAGGCAGAAGCATGAATTAGATTTTGCTATGTGCCCAGTGAAGGAAAACAACCCATTGTTGCTGGTTAGTGTGGGACAGCGGTTAAAGTTGATTTAAACACGTAGATAAAATCTCTTCCTGACCATGAAACCTTTGCATCGACCTACAAAATAATAAAATACTTTGATACTCTAGGTTATTATTGTAAGGAAACCCTTTTTCAGTTTCATAATAAATCTTGTAAGTCTTGGACTACTGGACAAAAGCTCTTCTTAAGCTCAACTGAGATTGTATTTGTATTACATGTATGTTAAGTAGTAATCAGCTTGGCAAAAGCTCAGAAAAGCATACCCTGAGGTTGTCATAGTAGCAGTCAGACAGATCCTCGATGTCAATCTCTAGAAAGCGGAGGCTGATGTAGAAGTCTGAGTCCACAGAGATGGTCCAGCGGTAGTCTGCATTCGTGGGGTACGTGCGCGGCCAGAGGGGTGACGCGATCTGTCCTGAGGAGCCAGTGATCTCGTTCCCAAACACTACAAAAGATGATAGGATGGGGAGTTCAAGGACAGACACAGCTTACGGATACACAGCAAAATCGCCAGTGTTAATTCAACTCCCATAGTGTTAAATTCAACACTTTTCCAGTGTTTATATAATCCTCACTGATTCAGAGTTAAATCAACACTTTGCAAAGTGTTAATATTTTAACTACATTGTGGTGTTAAAAATCTAACACTCTAAGTGTTAATTTCTACACTGTACTGTGTTAACTCTTTTCACTGGGAGTGTTATTCCATAACACTTGTGGTGTTGTTGAGTACACTTTTAAGTGTTCACTATTACACTGGATAAGGTTAACTATTTTCACTGGGAGTGTTAATTCATAACATCCACAGTGTTATTTATAACACTTTTAAGTGTTTATTTTCACACTCAATTGTGTTAACTCTTTTTCACTTAGTGTTACTTTATAACATTTACAATGTTATTGTATGACACTTTAGAGTGCTCTATGAGTTTTTAAATTCTAATCTGTATTTACTGTCTTATACCTTTACCACATTGAAGTGCAATTGTGTTACTATCAGTGAAAAAAAAATACAGAAAGATGATGACATTACATTCACATTATAATTTTAATACATTCCAAGCACCATCAAAACATTGTACTTTAACAAATAAAATAATGGCATAATGTAAAGTCCATTGTTATTGCCATAAGAACTTTGTAAGTCAAAGGGCTTGTAAATTTCAATAGAATCTGCTCTAATAACATCGTTTTCATCGGTTTCAAAGACTTGATAGGCATGGAAATGCTCACTGAACTTTTCAACAAAAAGCTTGTTAACTATAAGGTGACACTATTGACCAAAACATGGATCTATGCTTTTGATTATGGCTACTCAGAGCGCAAAAATCGTCCAACAAGGGTGAACTTGGACAGTACTGGCAATAGTATAGGCCTCAACTCCATTCAGACTCTTTGTCTAATAAGAAACATTCCTTTAATTTTTGGTGACATTGTGCCAGAAGGAAATCAGAACTAGACCTTGCTATTGCTTTTACTACAAATAACGTAGTGGGATTTGAAAAGTTAATCAGAAGCACCCAGTGAGCTTGTGGCTTGGCAGGGGATGAGTTGTTTGTCCACTGCGATGTAGAAGGTGTCAATTCTGCTTTGGGTTTGGCCAACAGCAAGGATGTATGGTTCGCCAGATCTTTCTTGCAGGTGTTCATCGATGCAGCTGCATGACTAAAAACAAATAAGATACAAAAAAAAAACCATACACTGTTAAGTAAGCCAAGTATAAATGACCCCTTTAGTTTTAAATCATGTTCCTTACTGGACTCCTGAACAATAGGCCTGTACTTAGTCTTGTCAAAAACATACTCCACATGGAGAGGAAAAAAATGAAAGTTCAGAGCTAAAAAAGGGTCTTGTAGGACATTAAAAAGTGAGGGAACTTACAGGATTTACCTTGAGAAAGTGCACCGTTTTGTCTTCTGCTTCCCTTGGACTTATTTTGGTCCTCCTCTTCCGTCCAGCTGAAGGTGGCAAAAGATGAAGCAGTAGCAGTACAGAAGCCATGTCACTATCACAATCTGTTTGGGGTGGAATGTATCAGACAATTTATAAAATGAAAAAGTTAAAATAAAGATTAGTATTGTCAAAAAAACATGCAGCGAAGCGTACCATTGTCATCATTCTCTGCGAGCTTCTCTGCAGCTTTTAGCAAATGACACAGGTCAGTTGACGGAGTCAGCTGGTTGGCCTCTTTGATGAATTTTGGCTTGAATGAGCTGTTTCAACACAAAACAGCAGCAGAAAATCTTGATTGACCTGTTAATCATACACAAGTGTTACATTTAGTCTACGTTACACCAAATGCTGTCCTTCTTATAGCTCCCAACAGCACCCTGAAGCTATAACTGAAGCTGAAGCTATAACTTTGCTTTTATCTTTTTTAATTATTATTTTAGGCCTGCATTTATTTGGGGCAATATTATGGTACTGCATCTTGGATTAGTAACTCTGCACTTCTTTGTGTTAATGGTAGACTAAATTAAACAAGTCAGCCGCAACAGTGATACAGATCTTACCAAGATTGATCAATAATAGAAGTTTTTATTTATTTATTTTTATATGAGACACAATAGTCTACAATAAACTGTGTTACAGGTATAGCCTAGTTTTTTAACATATGAGCTACATCCAGTCTTGTGATATGAGGAGCTGATACATGGGCAACATATCTTGTTAAGCCTCTTAGGATGTCTTACCTTCACTTATGAATTCCAAATAAGTGAAGCTGGCGTGCAATTTGATGTACTTCTTTAAATGGAGGTATTTCACGTTCGGCAGCATGTCCTAAAATTGCACCTGGTGGCGAAAGTAGGGAAAGGGGGTGAAAAACTATATTACCATAAATGTATTACCCATGGTTTAAGTGGCAATGGAAGTTTGTTGCATCCAACAGTGTGCGCTTAACACGCTTCCTACTTTATATAACAAAACATCATTAGTAGCCTACATTGATAAGTGAATTTCTTACATTTGAAACCGGCGGTTCTAACATATGCACAGCTCTGTCTATGACATATTGCTGTCGATAGCTAGTCGTTTTTTTCATATAGCATGGTAGGCTAGATGTTGCATCATATAAAATATCGGCGGCATCGACGACCCTCCCTCCACTGATATATTTCGTTAAGTGTAAAACACTGAATAGTAGCCTATTTCGCTGAAGCCAAAGCAAAGGGGAAAGTCTTCCCTCTGTTCATGCTAATTACTGCTTCCCTTACCATTAGCAAGCAATCAATCCCTATACTGCGTTATCCTTACATGCGTTTGAAGCAGAGTTAAGGGTAACTACTTCGACAACAAAACTTGACTTGAACTGTCTTTAAATTAGATTCTTACCTTTTTAACAGAATATTCCTGACAAGAACGTTCTCTCTCCCCTTTACAACTATGAAAGTGAGCAAAGTGCATTTCCCTGTCGAGCTCACCTTACCACAAGCTGCCAGCTACTAACGTTATGACAAATTCAAATTCTAACGTCTGCGAGTACCCCCGCCCCTCTTCATTCAAAAGGAATAAAATGGCTCGCATTTCTTTTATAACATTAAAATCACTGTTAAGCACTTATTATATGTACATTTATTGTCTCTGTAAAAACCTGTGGAAGATGGTCAGCTAAAGAATCCTGGCGTTTAGGCTACCACACAATTTATTAGTAACCTAAGCTTCCACATTGGCAAAATGTTGCGTGCTTTAGATAAATACCGTTATTAAAAATGATAATATTTAGGCGTAATTATGATTTAAATTAAAACAAATTTAAATTATAATGTATGGTTCTTACCTTAACAACCTCCACGATTGATCTCGACACCAAACTTCTAGCAGCCTCTTCATGCCCGAGAGCGCGTAAAAACCGGATGTAGAAATCAACTCCAAATAAGTGATGGGTATTGACTCCTTGAAATAACCCCAGCTACAGAGCTTTTTCAGCACTGTAAGTGTTACAATAACTCTAAAATCAACACTTGTTAACTCTGATTAGTTAACACCGAACATTTTAACTCAAATTAACACTACCGATTTTGCTGTGTAGGTCACCATTAGAGGGGTGACGCAATCTGTCTTGAGAAGCCAGTGATCTCGTTCCCAAACACTACGTAAGATTCAATTTAATTAAATTCGGTTTTTTTTTATATATATCGCCAAAACAATAAAATTGTCTCAGGGCACTCTAGAGAGCCTAGTGCCTGTACCCCTCTTAGTGGCACTATTTATTGTTTACACACAGGTTTTCGCGATGTCGGCGTCATCTTCGCGACATCTGCACGTAGATGTCGGGGCGCATTTACACACACCGCAGGAAGTTTCTCAGTTTGCCTCTGTTGATAGCGATGTTGCCTAGCAACACTGTCTGTAACATGCCTTACAGATGTCGGGTCGCGTTTACACGCACTTTGAAGATGTCGGGGACCTGTGTGTAAATTGGGCCTTAGAGCAAGCACAATGGCACAAGGGCAAGACAAAAACCCTGTTAATCAGGAAGGAACCTTAAGCAGAACCACGGCACATAAGGGGGGACCAATCTGCTTGAGGTCGGCCGGTAGGAGATAGGAAGGGGGGGGGGGGGGGGGGGGGGGGGGGGGAATAGGAGGATGATATGATGGGGAATTCAAGGACAGACACAGCTTACGGATAGGTCACCATTAGACTATCTAGAAACTGAGTGCTAATAAAGTCCACCCCTACAGCCTTTACTTTACTTTACAGTTTACATTTCGTTGCCTCTGTACCTGTACTCTATGCAATGACAATAAATTGAATCCAATCCAATCCATTCCAATAAATAGACCTTGGGTTGGTATGGGTAGTGATTTGAGTCTGAGAAAAAGAGTTATAATGCATCAACAGATCACAGAGTGGCCATATCACTATATGCCCCACGATAACTGCTGTTATCCACTAATTACAAAATGGTGGACGCTTTATACTTTCTAAGCAGGTGTACAGGGAGGTGCAGCAACAATTAAAAGGGCCCTACATAGCAATACACCATCTTTGAGAGAACCTTTCAGCCATTGTACTGAGACCATATGACCATGTCTTTAACAGGAGTACTCACAGAGGGAGAAGGTGATCCTGAAGCCAGCTCCACTGACAGAGGCATCAGAGACAAACTTGAGCCAGAGCACGTGGCCAATGACAGAGGTGTAATTGGAGGGGAGGGAGTCCCCACAGAAACGACCAATCAGGGGACCTGTGGAGTTCCCCTCACGGATCTCCAGGAAGTCATTGTTGCAGTTGGTACTCGCCTGAAGCTGGAACATTCTAACGAAACATACAAAGGAAAGACAGTCAAGGTTTCATGAACAGCCAGAATGATGGTGCTGTGCAGGGACGTGCACAGGAGTGGGCTAAGGTTGCTCGGGCAACTGCACGTTTGCCCTCCTCGACAGAAGTTGCCCCTCTGAAGGAAATATATAAATTTCCGATCAGGGGACGGGGGCGTGGCAGCAGCGGTTAGTGAGAGTTTAAAATGATATTGGCAACATTTGCGATCAGGGGACGGGGACGTGGCAGCGGCGGTGACTAAATTTAACGTGTTGCCCCTTTTTCCCAGGGCAGAGCAACTGCCCTTCAAAATTCCTGTGCACGTCCCTGGTGTTGGGGGCACGGCAGGATGAGATGAATGAAGGAAGCTCACGTGAAAGACATCTGCAGACGGTTGCCTGGCGAGCTGGAGATTTGCCACACGCACTCGATGTTAGGGGGATAGGCGTCGGGGTAGTTGGGACTGTTGAAGGCGCCAGACTCCATATAGAAGTTTCCACCACAACCTTAGAGACAGGTTGAGATAAACAAGAAAAGAGAAGAGAAGAGGAGAGGAGAGAAGAGAAGAGAAGAGAAGAGAAGAGAAGAGAAGAGAAGAGAAGAGAAGAGAAGAGAAGAGAAGACAGAACATAACAAAAGAGAATTTTAGACTTGTTGGGGCTCTGATGAATTCAGAAGAAATTTCAAATGAAGTATGTTCTGGGTCTCCTACTTGAGGTTGAGGCAGCGTAAGTTGCCCTGAAACCCTTCTTAGCGACAGAGGAGTCAGATATGAAGTTGACAACCAGCCCATCGCTGAATGATGTGACTGGGTGAGGGACCTCTGTTCCACAGTATTTTCCTGAAAGGACAAATTCAAGGTGGATTGAATTCTGGTGGCACAACATCAGTCTTTTAGTTTTTTGCAAAACTGACAAAAAAATGGATGTATTACTTTTTGCATTTTGTCTTTTTAATTATTGCCTGCTAATTTTGTTAATCAAAATTTAAATACAATTCCCTAAATTGGTTATTCTTCCACTCTGAATTACAGGATTTAGGATGATCTGAAAGGCCAAAGTTGAATATTGAGCCTTGGTTGTGATGAGATGAGAGCAGGCGTGGATAAACCAATGAAAAGCGGAGCATCTGTTTACCGACTGATGGTGCCTGGTAGTTATCCCCGTCCAAGACCTCCACGTAGTCATGGGAGCAGTTGGCATTGACCCTCTCCAACTCAAAGTCAGTGAACGACAGGGTCACGTGGTTAACTTCATAGAGTCAAGGTTAAAAAGAATAGACAGAATAAAATAGAAGTACGGGCATCAGAATAACAGTGAAAACAGATGACATGAATGTGTGCGGTGAAATGCCCCAGTATCATTGGCTACGTACATGGCTCCTGAGCTCTGATGATCCAGCTGCAGTTCTGATTGGCTGGGTAAGGGTAAGGATAGCGGGGGGAAGCAATAGCTCTACCAATGTCATCAGCCATAATAGTGGACCCACATGCTGTAACACAACACAGGGTTTCAGATTGTTTCCAAAAAAAAAAACCATGATGAGATATGAACAAACAACCCAACGGATATATTTCATTTATTTTAATAACACCTCTGAGTATTTATTCACCATACATCTGCATTGCATTGCGCATTTTTCTATAAATGTTACACTTCACATCATGTGTTAACATATATACAGCAGCATTCACCCGTGGCATTAAATTGCAGAAGGTGACATAATTTCCTTCATGGAAATGTAAATATGAAAATTAATGATCTCATGGTAAGACCCAGGGAACACTTTGTGTGTGAAAAAAGTTGTGCTCTCCCCCTTTACGCTTGTCAGCAAGAACGTATTTATTGACATTCATCACCCATCATGTTTGTCTGCACAGGTTAAAGTAGATAAAGCTCATATTGAGTGAGCAGGCCTACTCAGCATGTGGTACAGGATGTAGAGAAGTCATCTGGCAATCAGGGGGTTGCTAGTTCAATTCCCTGTCAAAGCGTTCTTGAGCAAGAC
The DNA here is from genome assembly GCF_963457725.1 of Sprattus sprattus. NCBI lineage: Eukaryota > Metazoa > Chordata > Actinopteri > Clupeiformes > Clupeidae > Sprattus > Sprattus sprattus. The sequence continues at coordinate 3,827,526 of NC_137915.1, forward strand.
ACCGAACCCCTAAGTGCTCCTGATGTGCAGTGTCCCATCAGTGTAAATGTAAAATGTGTAAACATCCTTGTAAGTCGCTTTGGATAAAAGCGTCTGCTAAATGACAAAATGTAAATGTAATGTAAATGTACTCACCCTCTGAGAACTGGGCGCTGAAGCCGCGGTGGGCGCGGCTGCTGTCGGAGCGGAATCGGACGTGGATGACGTTACTCGTGGAGCTGATGGCGGCTGGACGCACTGAGCCACAGACCTTCGCCAACAGAGGGAACGCTGCACTGGGGCCATCATTCATCTACACCACAGAGGAAGTACATGAAGAAAGAAAGGATGAAAGAAAGAAAAGAAAGAAAATGGAAAAAAAGATTCGGGTGAAAATGTCTTTCAGGCCATTTCCAATACAGTTTGCTTCTGCTTAAATGGTACTAGGTGGTATTGAACACCATTCCAATGTTGGTGTTTTGTCTTTCACTGGAGCAGACCCCCCGTTCAGACCCTCACTAGAGCGGAACACTCGTGCAGACCCTCACTAGATCAGACCCCCCCGTTCAGACCCTCACTAGAGCGGAACACTCGTCCAGACCCTCACTAGATCAGACCCCCCGTTCAGATCGTCACTAGAGCGGACCCCTCGTGCAGACCCTCACTAGAGCAGAACACTCGTGCAGACCCTCACTAGAGTGGAACACTCGTGCAGACCCTCACTAGAGTGGAACACTCGTGCAGACCCACTAGAGTGGAACACTCGTGCAGACCCTCACTAGAGTGGAACACTCGTGCAGACCCTCACTAGAGCAGAACACTCGTGCAGACCCTCACTAGATCGGAACACTCGTGCAGACCCTCACTAGAGCAGAACACTCGTGCAGACCCTCACTAGTTCAGACCCTCACTAGAGCGGACCAGTCGTGCTAGACCCTCCCAGTGGGCCCTTCCATGACACACCATTACTAAAACCCACCACTGGCCCTCAGGGTCACACACTGACTGAACTACTGTTCGTACCAGACCACAGGATGATAAAGAGTGTACAGCAGAAGACATATGGCAGAGGAATAGGACATTGAGGATAATCAACCGATGGCAGAGGACACAGAATCAAAAGAACAGTTAGACAATACAAATGAAACTAAAAGGATGGGCTTAGTTATTTGTTAAAAGTTGAAGCAATCAAATACAAATGAAAAATGGCCCAGATATAATGGGTGGTGTATAATAAGAATGATGAGAAATGAGATGACTCATTAGTTGGAGTCAAAGCCAGTGTATTGTTGTAGATGACGGGTGTCTGCTCAGACAGACTGAGTGATTGTGGTCACCCCTAAAAAGTGGTGACAGACATCAGCTACTATGTCAGCTGCTGTTCTGGAAGATGAGTGCATCAGTGCTGCCCAAGACCATAGTTCTGAGGTTAAAGTACAACATCCAAAAAGATGCCAGGACCATGACTATCTTGACGAAGCCTAAAATCAATGAAACCATGCAAAATGCCATGCCATAAGGCTATTAAACAACTTTTTGACCAAAAATGACAAAAACCTCTTTGTCCATTCAGTCAACATCAAGTCTTTTTTGCTGAATCACAAAGAGCTCCATTTTGAAGAGGACTAAAGCAGGTCCTCTGGACCAGTTCTATCCTAGTGAGGACATTAGTTCTATCCTAGTGAGGTCATTGGTTCTATCCAAGTGAGGACATTAGTTCTATCCTAGTGAGGTCATTGGTTCTATCCTAGTGAGGACATCGGTTCTATCCTAGTGAGGACATTAATTCTATCCTAGTGAGGACATCAGTTCTATCCTCTGGGACAGTTCTATCCTAGTGAGGACATCAGTTCTATCCTCTGGGACAGTTCTATCCTAGTGAGGACATTAGTTCTATCCTCTGGGACAGTTCTATCCTAGTGAGGACATTAGTTCTATCCTAGTGAGGACATTAGTTCTATCCTCTGGGACAGTTCTATCCTAGTGAGGACATTAGTTCTATCCTCTGGGACAGTTCTATCCTAGTGAGGACATTAGTTCTATCCTCTGGGACAGTTCTATCCTAGTGAGGACATTAGTTCTATCCTAGTGAGGACATTAGTTCTATCCTCTGGGACAGTTCTATCCTAGTGAGGACATTAGTTCTATCCTAGTGAGGACATTAGTTCTATCCTCTGTGACAGTTCTATCCTAGTGAGGGCATTAGTTCTATCCTAGTGAGGACATTAGTTCTATCCTCTGGGACAGTTCTATCCTAGTGAGGACATTAGTTCTATCCTAGTGAGGACATTAGTTCTATCCTCTGGGACAGTTCTATCCTAGTGAGGACATTAGTTCTATCCTAGTGAGGACATTAGTTCTATCCTCTGGGACAGTTTTATCCTAGTGAGGACATTAGTTCTATCCTAGTGAGGACATTAGTTCTATCTGAGTGAGGACATTGGTTCTATCCTAGTGAGGTCATTGGTTCTATCCAAGTGAGGTCAGAGGTCATAGGTCAACAGGGGTCGTGCACTCACTTCCACATAGTCCCAGGTGCAGGAGGCGTGGCTCTCGATGTCCAGGTCTGTGAAGTTGAAGAGGACCCGGTGGCCCTCGTCCACAGTGATGACCCAGGAGCAGTCCACATTGTTGGGGTAGTTGTTGGGGTATGAGGGCGAGTGGATCTCACCGCTGGGGGCATTCACTGCACCACCACAGCCTGTGGAAGACCATACATATTATGTGCTACTTTAGTTGGAGTAATCATGTCTGTGAGGTGTATTTTAGTTGGCTGATTTCACATCTGAACTGCTCATAGGTTGTCTGACTGTCTGAACTTCTAATTGGCTGTCTGAATGTCTGAGCTGCTCATTGGCTGTCTGACTGTCTGAACTTCTCATTGGCTGTCTGTCTGTCGTAACATCTTATCGGCTGTCTGAATATCTGAGCTGCTCATTGGCTGTACGATTGTCTGAACTTCTTCTTTGCCGTCTGAATCTCTGAGCTGCTCATAGGCTGTCTGAATCTCTGAGCTGCTCATAGGCTGTCTGAATCTGTGAGCTGCTCATTGGCTGTCTGAATGTCTGAGCTGCTCATTGGCTGTCTGAATCTCTGAGCTGCTCATAGGCTGTCTGAATGTCTGAGCTGCTCATTGGCTGTCTGAATCTCTGAGCTGCTCATAGGCTGTCTGAATGTCTGAGCTGCTCATTGGCTGTCTGAATCTCTGAGCTGCTCATAGGCTGTCTGAATGTCTGAGCTGCTCATAGGCTGTCTGAATGTCTGAGCTGCTCATTGGCTGTCTGAATGTCTGAGCTGCTCATAGGCTGTCTCAATGTCTGAGCTGCTCATAGGCTGTCTGAATGTCTGAGCTGCTCATTGGCTGTCTGAATGTCTGATTTAGCTGTTCCAGCTAAGGGGGGCCATTTGTGCATGATTTAGGTTGAGATGCATGTATATAAGCATGTATGTAGCTTTGTGCATATTGTATGTAACTGTCTACACTGTTGTTTGTGTGTGTTGTGTGTGTGTGTGTGTGTGTGTGTGTGTGTGTGTGTGTGTGTGTGTGTGTGTGTGTGTGTGTGTGTGTGTGTGAGTGTGTGTGTGTGTGTGTGTGTGTCATTGGATTTGTGTGTAGTAAGTCTTACCCCCATGGATTTCCTCATATTTTGCATTGAACCCACGGCCACTGACGTAGGCATCACTCTTGAAGCGGACGGTCATTAGATTGCCCGTGCTGGACACCACTAACGGGTTGCCAGGGGGACGGGTGGTGCAGAGCTGAGCCAGACGTGGGGCCGACAGGTCAGGTCCACCATACACCTGCAAAGGGTCAAGGTTCAAAGGTCATTACAAACTAGAGGTCACTACAAACTATAGATTACAATGCTTTGTAATGTATAGTTTGCAAAGATGTTTGCAAAAAAGTTGCCGTTTCATCCAATATCAACTAGCCTACCATATTTCCAAAAATACCATTGCTATTCTGAGACATTCCACTGGTGCACAACTGCAAGAAAAATGAATAATGTACATGTCTGACTGTTTCCAT
>NC_137915.1:3836534-3851534 GCF_963457725.1 Sprattus sprattus
TGGAGAGGTCCTTGATTACCTCTGACAGTGTTTGTGTGTGTCTGTGTGTGTGTGTGTGTGTGTGTGTGTGTGTGTGTGTGTGTGTGTGTGTGTGTGTGTGTGTGTGTGTGTGTGTGTGTGTGTGTGTGTGTGTGTGTGTGTGTGTGTGTGAAGCATGTCTAAAGCAGGCTGTGTGGAAGGCTAACACACAAAAGAAGTGTCACATTGCCTCCATTTAAGTTCTGCTGACACCTGTCAACCCGGCAACACAAAGCGAACACCTGATAAGAGATGGCTGTCTTTCCACGGAACAGAACATGTCTGAGCTGTGATGTCATGTTCTCCAGAGGTGACTAGAGCCTTGGCAGAATCTGTCCACAGACCCTGGAACTCCAGACAAGTGACAACATGATCACCATGGATACAACACGATCTCCATGGATACAAATGGATACAAAACATCTACCGGTAAGTGAGTGCAGACAGCACAGCCACATAAACAACGCATTGTGACTGAATTCTTTTTGACTATATTTTAAATATTCTTTTAAATAATTTTATGTGATCTTATCCACCTATTCTTATCTTTTCTCATTTATGCTTCATTTCACAATCTCAAATATAAAGAATGAGTGTTGAGCCAGAACTGGAAGACCTTTCTCTGTGCTTCTGAACTTTCTCTGTGCAACTTTAATATTTCAAAGGCCCCCACATGTTCGCTTTAATAAAAGAGGGAACAGAGAATTAAGAGAGAGGATATGAGCACACAGCGATACCATCTTTATTTAGCCTCAGAGGTAAAATTAGCTATATTAAGAAAAAATCTTTTTCACATTATCCCAAAAGATGGCTCAGACTCCCTTTGAGATGCAGGGCTGCACAGCACAGCTCAGCTGCGGAGACAGAAGCTCTCCTGTCTGGTTATTAAGCCCTCTGATTTATGTAGCGTAATGGTAACACACACACACACACACACACACACACACATAGCCCTATGATTAATGTAGCATAATGGTAACACACACACACACACACACACACACACACACACACACACACACACACACATAACCCCCTGATTAATGTAGCATAATGGTAACACACACACACACACACACACACACACACACACACATACACACACACACACACACATAGCCCCCTGATAAATGTAGCATAATGAGAGAGACGCTGGCTGCCATGAACAGAGAACATCATATTCATCAGACGAGAGGAAGGGAAAGGTTACATAAGGTCACTGCACACCATTTATGGGGATATGGGTATCAACCGTCCACCGATTTTGATAGGAAAAACATAATGAAATGATTTGTTTGTGACCGAATAGGGAAATGTTTAAGCATATTTTGATGAAGCAGTACTTGTTTCAAGACTTGCAGAGGGCAGGGTATTTTGATAAAGTTGATTGTTGTGGCAAAGCTGAAGGATGTTGATTGAAGGAGACTGATGCAGTTACTAGAGCACACATTCCAAGCATGGGAAGCAGGGACGGACTGGCCGTCGGGCATACCGGGCGTTTGCCCGGTGGGCCGACGTGCATTATGGGCCGACAGTCCCGATTTAAAAAAAAAAAAAAAAAAAAATTTTTTTTTTTTTTTTTTTCCCCATATAATGGTCTAACCGGCTGGCCCACGAAAGTAGTTCATCAGCGGCCCTATTGACACTGGGCTGGCCCAATCACATCCCCTGGGCTGACCCAACACCAACCCCTTTCGATTTGGACCTGCCTACATAATGCATTAGGACGGTAAACAAACTCAAATTTATTTATTTTTTCCCCATATAATGGTCTAACCGGCTGGCCCACGAAAGTAGTTCATCAGCGGCCCTATTGACACTGGGCTGGCCCAATCACATCCCCTGGGCTGACCCAACACCAACCCCTTTCGATTTGGACCTGCCTACATAATGCATTAGGACGGTAAACAAACTCAAATTTTTTTTTTTTCCCCCATATAATGGTCTAACCGGCTGGCCCACGAAAGTAGTTCATCAGCGGCCCTATTGACACTGGGCTGGCCCAATCACATCCCCTGGGCTGACCCAACACCAACCCCTTTCGATTTGGACCTGCCTACATAATGCATTAGGACGGTAAACAAACTCAGCCTGGCCCATGGCTTGACAGGTGCACGCTAGTCTGCGGCCCATTGGCTGTCTTCTTTAGTGACTAGGGGCTCGTCCAATCATATCACCAAACACCTTCTACCTTTAGCTTGGTCGGTGCACAGAAACGCATGTTTCGTTAGAATCCTCCAGTCCAAAATGGAGAGAAAGCGAAAAGGGGGTGCAGAGAAACCGCGAGATCAATTCTTCAATGCTTAAATTCAATTCTAACCCTATATCATTGGTTAAAAATGTAAAAAGGCTCCATGTGCTGGCTACGTCATACATATGCTGCTGGCTACATTGACAGAAACTGTTATTGACATAAGGACAGTTAAAGGCACCCAGTGCAACTTTTGAGGCTTAAAAATAAACATTCAATTTCTAGTCTTTTTTACACGTAGTAAGTTTCAATAACTCCATACCATTACATACCGACATTCAAGCAGCAAAGATGAGACGTCGTTGTGTGGTGAGAACTGATAGAAAATCGATAACAACAACAATCGTCGCCATTTTCTTTATTTTTTTAAACCTACAATAAATAAAGCAGGCTTCCAGTCAATGGAAAAATGGCTTCTCCCCACCGGCGATTGTTGTTGTTTACGATTTTCTATCAGTTCTCACCACACAACGACGTCTCATCTTTGCTCCTTGAATGTCGATATGTAATGGTATGGAGTTATTGAAACTTACTACGTGTAAAAAAGACTAGAAATTGAATGTTTATTTTTCATTGAATGTTTACATAAAGTTGCACTGGGTGCCTTTAACACACATAGAAGAAACGTGCCTAAACGCCAGACGTCTTTCAATCCAGAGTGGGCAAAAGAACACGACTTTATATCAAAAAGCAGTCGAGACTCCTTGCATGGCTTCTGCATTTTCTGTTGCTGTGACATTGACATAAGTAGTCAAGGTAAACGCGCACAAACTTTCCTCCTCTTTCTCGTGCCAGCTGCTAATACGAGTGGACATGCTTTCACTGTATCATGCTAGCATACAATTAACGTTGTGTTGCCGTGTGCGTTACCGACAATGTAAGTGTAATTCATGTATCTGCTAGCTTTACTTTCTTTATATTAATGTTTACAAGCACTAGCTGCTATAACTAGTAATTTATCCCAGACTTGTTCTAGCCTGTATACAACGCTAATACGGAGATCCATTTGTTTTGATATTGCTGGTAGCTTAGAGTTCAGACTGTCAGGCCATTTGTGGTCTTAGAGTGGGTATATTGCATTGCAATTGCAGTGTTGCTGATACACTGATGTGCATAATAGTGAATTATATATTATACATTATTCATAACTGATAGGTTATTGTGTATTTTGTTCAGATATTTATATATTTACGTAAATTAGTACAGATTGCGAGTTATGTATATTTATGTTATATTCTGTATTTCTTTATTCTATAGAAACCACACAAACACTTACAAATACTTCTTTTAATGTATGATTATTCCACTGCAAACACTTAATGCACTTGATCAACCCGCTGGAGGTTAAACACAAATAAACCTGTTTCTACTACACAAAGTTGTATTGTAGAGGGGAGCACGCCAGAGTCCTATGTAATTATTCACAGCACCACGAAATTCCGTGATTCCGGAATTCCGTATTCCGAAATTCCGCATAGTGTCCTCCTTTTTGGTGTCACCCTAATAATAACAGTGAGTGTAACTGAAACTAGGTAACAAGGTACAAAATTCAAGTAACAACTTTAACAAAAAGTAACAACTTTCTACACAACTTTAAAGTGTATGATGTATATTGTATTGTATTGAATTTAGATTAATTAAGACCACCACCTTAACACACAAACTCTTGTTGAACTCATAAAGTAGTAGGTTCAGTGACGTGCGGTGAGACACCTGTATTCTGTAGCATCTGCGAGCCCGTGAATCAATGTTTCGTTGGAATCATGATGTAACGTTGTTGTAGCGGGAATACAGCAATGCTATTTTCTAATTGGCAGGGCATATGTATGATTCTAGACTTCGCTAAGCACTGAAGCGACTGAAACTGTGAATTTTGTCACATTCAGAGAAGTTAACAGGTAAAACGGGAGAAAAAAAAATAGGGCGTCTTTAGGCCGTCCTGCCCAAAAGTAGGGCGTCCCATTTCTTCTTCATTTTTAGAAGACTATAGGGCAGATGCCCTGCTAGCTAAAAGCCTGGTTGGTGTAGACATTCGAGAGACCAAAAAGACTGAAAAGGTGTGTTATCGAATTTAGTGGGCCGGTCTGGTTCAAAATGCCCGGGCCGATTTTTTGTCCCAGTCCGCCCCTGATGGGAAGTCATCCTGTTGCAACATACTGCATGACGTAACCACAGGGGTGGGAGAGTGTGTGTGGTAGATAAACTACAACTAAAGCCAAAAGCTTTTTTAGCAAAATCCAGCTGTCCACACACACACACACACACACACACACACACACACACACACACACACACACACACAAAGACCGAAAGAGAGTGAGAGAGAGAGAGAGAAAGAGAGAAAGAGAGAAAGGGAGGGAGGGAGGAAGCCTGCACACGTTTCCAGGACCGTGGTCTTCAGTTACCCTCATCCAGGGGCCCTATGATGTCATTTGTGTTGGCGTAACCATGGAGACTGGCAAGACAAGGAACAACTCTCAGGCACTATTGTGGACTGGGTGGACTGCGCAGTGTTTTCTTTAAAGGGGAAAAAAAGAAAGACCCTTCCAAAGAGCGGATAAACTGTAATTCCATGACTGCACAAAAAGAACTGCAGTGATGTGAGCGTCTCAGAGCCTTTCATTACAGCCGCGGCCTAAGACAAGAGCTCTGCTCAGGAATCCAAACAGCATGAAAGAGAAAAGTCTATAAAAGCCTCAGGGAATGATTCAGTCCCTCATCACAATACAGGCTCCACAAAGGCCTCAGTGAGGGCTCACAAATGGCCCGGGAGAAAGTTACTCTTTATGGGGAAGGACTTTGTTTTGGGTACACAGCACAACTGAGGTTTTTCCCTGTGAACATTGAAACAAAAATGTGGAATCTAACTCCAAAATACTGGGGGTCTCGATTCCATAACATCGCAGCTCACGTTCACAGTTGAGGGCTGAATCTCACCTTCACGTAATCATAAAGGCAGGCAGAAGAGGTCGTCTCCAGGTCAAAGGCCATGAAGGTGTAGTTGATGGTGTTGCCCATGGTGGTACTGATGGTCCAGCTGCAGAGGGAGTGATGGGGGTAGTTGTTGGGGTAGTTCAAAGACTCTATGACACCTCGGCTCCGGTTGGAGAAAATACCCTGGCACACTAGAGACAAAAAAATACAGACCGATAGTTAACGTACAAGCTAAGGGGATTGCAAGGAGAATATAGACCGATAGTTAACGTACAAGCAAAGGGGATTGCAAGGAGAATATAGACCGATAGTTAACGTACAAGCAAAGGGGATTGCAAGGAGAATATAGACCGATAGTTAACGTACAAGCAAAGGGGATTGCAAGGAGAATATAGACCGATAGTTAACGTACAAGCAAAGGGGATTGCAAGGAGAATATAGACCGATAGTTAACGTACAAGCTAAGGGGATTGCAAGGAGAATGACCATTTATGAGACATCATTCTCCAAAAAGTCACATTTTAAACTTGAACTGCTCAGTTTATCAACGGACGTTCACAGTTAAATTAAACCTTTATCCAATTAAAATTCACAAAAACAAAACACAAACAAAAAAAAGCTTCACTGTGCCAAGACAGTGTGTTTGTTTGCTGAGGGCTTTTGACCCTGCTGTGTGTGCGTGTGTGTGTGTGTGTGTGTGTGTGTGTGTGTGTGTGTGTGTGTGTGTGTGTGTGTGTGTGTGTGTGTGTGTGTGTGTGTGTGTGTGTGTGTGTGTGTGTGTGTGTGTGTGTGTGTGTGTGTGTGTGTGTGTGTGTGTGTGTGTGTGTGTGTGTGTGTGTGTGTGTGTTTTGACCCTGCTGTTGTAAACCCCCTAAGTGCTTTTGATCAGAGAACAGAAACTGCCGGGGCGGCATGAAGCTGGAGCCAAGCTGGCTAAGAGAACCTCTGGGGAACAAAGGAAGACAGACACTCCTGGACGGACATTGCAGTCTCGGAGCCAAGGCTTCCAGAAAGTTCCATTTGAGAGGGTTTTAAAGAGCACCGGAGCTGCACACTGCCTACTGTCCGTCCTTTAAAGAGGGGCCGGCCCTTGCTGTCAGCTACATCTGACCCTGACTCTCCTCCTGTCTGAAGCCCCTTCAGAACCCAAACAGGGCCACACAGCTTTGACTAATCCTCTAGGAGACCACACAGGTGACACATGACACAACCTGTTCAAGAGAAATGTTCTGCTATATTTCATATAATGACTGAACTCTGACTGCTTAAAACTCTAAAGTTTAACGCTGACAAAAACTAAAGTTATGACACCTCCCAGTCCCTCACATGCTCCACTTCTCTTCTCTTGAAAGTGACTAAGTTCTGGCAGAGATAGTGACACACACACACTCTGAATTTGATCTCTGCATTTTACCCATCCAGGGTAGTGATACAAACAGCACAAAGTGAAGTGAAGCACACTAACGCGGAGCAGTGAGCTGCTTTGAGCGCCCGGGGAACAGTAATCGGGGTTAGGTGCCTTGCTCAAGGGCACTTCAGCCCTGGATGCCCTTGAGCAAGGCACCTAACCCCGATTACTTACCGCCCACCTCTCCTATTACTCTCTTTTCCCTCACACTCTCTCTCTCTCTTTCTCATGACCTCACCACACATTCTATAGGCTAAAGAGATGTACTATCGTCATGCCGACACCTCAGCAACCCTGAGGAGCCAGTGGAGCAGCAGCAGGAGGAGGCCGCTTTCATGATGTGATGCACTGCTCTCCCCCAGTCTAATGAAACCAATCCATCTCACCCGCACTGGGTTCACCCTGTCATAGTAAATAACAGGACGCTATTCACCATGACTGTGGCTGCAGAGGCTACTGAAGGCAAGGAGGGGGGAACCAAAATGGTAGGCTACATCATGCGGAAGACTTGGTTAAAATTAGGCTGGTTATTATAAATCAATCCTTCATCATCTCTGTAAATGTGAGTTCCAAGATGAACGACAGAGCTTATGCATATGCGTGCAGAAATCGTTTTTTTTTTCATGTGTTTTTTGTAGATGTGCATTCCTTGCCAGAATTTCTTGAATAGACTCAACAGTGCATAAGCAACCATTGTTCTGCAGTAATTTGGTCAACAAATAAATCAGGCATTTAATAAAGAGGTTTTAGTCTGAATTAGAAGAAACCATCAAAATGGCTGTGGGAAAATGGCCACCGGTGTCTGGACCATGACAGTGTGTCTAGGTTCAGCGTTCTGTGTGTGTGTGTGTACGTCTGTGTGTGTATGTGTGTGTGTCTGTGCGCGTGTGAGTGTGTGTGCGTGTGTGTGTGTGTGTAAGTGTTTGTGTGGGTGTGTGTGCGTGTGTGTGTGTTTGTGTGTGCGTGTGCATGCATGTGCATGTGCGTGTGTGTGTGTGTAAGTGTGCGTACGCGTGCGTGTGTGTGTGTGTGTGCGTGTGTGTGTGTGTGTGTGTATTTATACGTACTGGTGTTGTAAGAGGCGAGGAAGCCCCCGGCCCCGACGGTGCTGTCCGTGCGGAGCTTCACGTAGAGATGCTCCTTGCTTGAGTTGATGGAGGCAGGCAGCTGAGACCCACACAGCTGAGCCAACATGGGGGCATTAGTGCTGTTCCCATCATACACCTGGAAGAAAGAACAAGGGTACACACACAGGAACAGGAAGTAGGAGGTTATGAATCTGGGGCCTCAGTGTTTCTGTTATTCTGATGTGTATATAGATGCCTAGTTGAGTTTGTTGCTTCTGTTTCTGTTTCTGTTGTTCTGTTTCTATTTGATTTTGTACTAAATTATTTGTATTTATTTTTTGCGATCTTATTGTTTTGTTTCTGTTTTCTATTTGTTTTTTTATATTTCATTTTATTGTGATTTAACTGTTATTAAGCACTTTGGTCAGCGTGAGCTGTTTTTAAATGTGCTATACAAACAAATATGACTTGACTTGACTAAGGGGTTGGCTTGACGCAGGTTGAGCTGTACTCACTGCTAGGTAGTCATAGAGGCAGTTCGAGCTGCTCTCCAGGTGGAAGTCACCGAAGTTGAGGGTGAGCCGGCTCCCCGCGTTGGTCTTGATGAGCCAGTAGCACTCAGCATTGGGGTGGTACGGGAGTGGGTAACCGGGGGAGGAGAACCCACCCGTGGTGGTGGTGAGAGTACCTCCACAGCCTGACAGAGGATGTAAAGATGAATTTAGAGAGATCAGGCTTCTCAGACAGCAGAGTCTTCAAGATACACACACACACACACACACACACACACACACACACACACACACACACACACACACACTGGTTTCACACCAGGCCTAATGGCCTAATAGCAAATTAACATGGATGCCTGAACATGTGTATGAGAGTGATACGGGTTGACTTGGCTTGATGGCTAGTGTTGGTGCAGGGGTAACGACTTTAGAAATGGCTGCTTTTACAAACACATACATACATACACACACAAACACACACACAAACACACACACACACACACACACAAACACACACACACACACACACACACACACACACACACACACACACATATACACACACACACACACACCTGTCTGTGAGCCATCCCAATGAGCACGGAATCCCATCCGAGTGATAGACGTGTCAGATCGGAACTTGATCCACATCCGGTTGCTGTGAGAGACCGTTAGGGGTGGCTTGTTGGTTGAACAGTATCGTCCAATCAGAGGTGACGTCTCATAGCCTCCATCCCTGCAAAGAGTAAACCATTTTATCATGAATGCTCTCTAACTATTTCATACCATCCCATAGATCTATGAATGCATGATTGTATACACATCTGCAGCACATGGCATGCATGCATTACATGGCAGTAAACATTGTATCCATCTCCATTCCTTATATCTGTACATGCACAGCTGTATTATAAGTATTACGTATAAGTAAGTATTAAAAAACTTGTTTCAAAACTCTTTTAGTTCAATTAAATTAAATTAAATTAAATTAAATTAAATTAAATTAAATTAAATTTAATTCAATTCAATTCAATTCAATTCAATTCAATTCAATTCAATTCAATTCAATTCAATTCAATTCAATTCAATTCAATTCAATTCAATTCAATTCAATTCAATTCAATTCAATTCAATTCAAATTCAATTTAATTTAATTTATATAGCGCCATAACAATACAATTGCCTCTAGGCGCTTTAATCCTTTCCATGTTGCAATCACGTACCTGATCTCCACATAATCAAAGTTGCAGCTCGTTGCAGTTTGAGAGCCCTCCAGTTCGAAGTGAGTGAAGTTCAGCATGATCTGCATGTTGACGGCCACGATGATCTTGAACACACACTCGCGGTTCGTGGGGTAGTAACTGGGGAAGTTGGGGGAGAACAGTTCCCCTGTGGGCGTGGTGAAGACCTCACTACAGTCTGCAGGTGGGGGCAATGGATGAAGGTCAGGGGTGAAAGGTCAGGGCTTATGCCTCTTAAGGTTCCATCTATTAGTGGTATGGGTAAGGTCTTACCTGTAGATGTTCCCCTACTAGAACTATAGTTTAAAAATTCGTCTGACAAGTGATGTCTCTTTAATATTGTATTTTTAAAATTGTATTTTTATATATTATATAATAAAATATAACAAAAATAAATATAGTAAATGATATTTTATTTATTCTAAACCGTGAAGTGGTGCTACCTGTAGTGGCGTTGATTGACACATAGCTGACAGAGAAGCCTTCGGTTGCCGCGCTGGAGTCCGAGACAAAGAGGAGGGTCATCATGTTGTCTGTGCTGGTCAGAGATGGAGGTACCGACCGGCCGCAGTATCTGGGGGGGACAAAGGGTCAGAGGTCAGGGCAAAGGGTCAGAGGTTGACTGCTTGTTACAGAAGACAGGGACAGGAAGGAAAAAGAGCCAATGAAAACATTGAATAAGATGATAACAAGAATACTATTCCAACAGAAGATGGAGAATCCGTGATGGTAGTCTACCTTCCGAGTAGTGTCCCGGTCTGCGCTGTGCCATTGTCATACACCTCCACATAGTCATATCTGCAGTCCTGGTGGTACTCCAGGTTGAAGGAGGTGAATGACATGCGGATGAGGTTGCCGGGGGTGACAGAGATGTACCAGGTGCAGTTGGCCCCATGCGGGTAGCTAGTGGGGTGACCAGGACTATTGAACGAGCCACTGGGATCTGTTAGTGTGTCCCCACAACCTGTTGGGGGTATAAGAACCAATTGCTTGGGTGACAGATTTCTTTATTCCACACATCTACTCTAAGTGTCATCATGGACACCTACTCATCTACTGTCTTCTAATCTCTGCATCAGATCATGAAAGGCACTGTATGAGCCTACATTTCTACAGTAAAGTACACTTATTTAAGTAAAGTAAAGTATACTAAGTAAAGTAAAGTAAAGTACACTAAGTAAAGTAAAGTACACTAAGTAAAGTAAAGTAAAGTACACTAAGTAAAGTAAAGTAAAGTAAAATACACAAAGTAAAGTGTATATGAACAATATGGGTGAGAGGCGTATAGAGCAATTGGTGATGGTTCCTGGATGGGATCCAGCTCAGTACCTTCTATAAAGGAGGCATACTCAGCAGTGAAGCCCAGGTTGGAGACGGAGGAGTCTGTTTTGAAGCGGATGTACATTGATCTCTGTGTAGACTCCAGCATAGGAGGCATTTGGGTTCCACAGTAATGGCCAATCAGGGGAGAGCTGGCAGAGGAGCCATCCCTGACCTATGGATAAAATGGGATTGAATTCATTATATTTACAATGAAACAGATTTAACAATGCTACGTGCTACGTGCTAAATCATTTGGACTACCTTTGTATGTGCCATATACTTTTATTTAACTTTTTAATGGAAACAAGGCATTGCTTTGTTACACAGGACACTACACATAACATTCGGCAATATATATATTACATGTAATGTAACGACAGTGAGCATTTGTCTTTATCAGTAGTGAGGAAATAATTCTGGCCTTCATGACCATCGGTTTGCAAGATAAGTAATGAAGTAATAAAGATAAAGGAAGAGTTGGGACTGGGGCTATAAATACTGTATGTATATACTGTATTTATATATATATGTATTTATATATAAATTGGCCATACCTCAACATAGTCGTACCGACAGGTGGAGCCCCCCTCAATGTCAAATGTGAGGAAGGTGAGGGTACTAGCGTAGCCCGGAGGCTGGTTGATGACCCACTCACACTCCTTGTTGTGGGGGTACGCGCCAGGGTGGAAGGGGGTGCGGATCTGACCCGTGCCCGAGAGGGTGGCACCACAAGCTGTGGGGTGGGCGACACAGAGGGAACACATTGTTGGAGGAAAGGTTACCAATGAACAGCTTAGGAAGAGTGATACAAACACAAACACAAACACAAACACAAACACAAACACAAACACAAACACAAACACAATACGACTACTATCTGTGTTCAAACAACACCCAATCTTTTCAATAGTATATTGACGGTGCCGTTTGACAGTCTGGAAACTTTTACAGACTTAAGAGGTTTATGTTTATTCTGAAACTAGCCTTATAATCCTTTTCTTTCTGTTGCTCTCAACACTCCCTCTCACTTCTCTCTCTCCCCCTCTCTCTCCCTCTCTCTTTCTCTCCCCTTCTCTCTCTCTCCCCCTCTCTCTCTCCCCCCCTTCTCCTCGACTTGCCTGACTGCATGATGAATATGTATGATTTCATGTATATGCATGCTGCTCTGAACTGCCGCCCTGCTAATCACACATGCAGGAGCCCAGGGCCTGGGTGTCAGAGAAGGTGACGCTCTCTGCAGGGGAGGATAGGGGGTGGGGGGGGGGGTAATCTAAGAAAAGCGGGTGCGGGTGAGAGCCTTTGAGTGTGTGGGGGGGGGGGGAGGGTTTCTAAGAGGGGAAGCATGGGCCCCTTGAGAGATGGATGGTGGGGTTTAATGCAGAGCAGCATTCAAATCAGACCAGCTCTTGCTGTGCCCTGTGGCTGGGGAACACGCTAGATCAGAGCAGAAGTGCTGGCAAAGCAGAAAAGCTGCTATTAATTCAAGAGAGGTGGGAAAACTCAGTGTGCACTGGGAGTGATAGTGTTACACACTTACAATACACACAGAATACGCACACACACACACACACACACACACACACACACACACACACACACACACACACACACACACACACACAAGCAGACACACATGCAATAAACAGAGAGGGAGGACAGTTGTACAGCTCTTTCTAAACTGGATTTGATCCTTTGCGTAAGTGTAGCAGTACCTGGGCACTTAAATTGGTGTCTGTACATGTAATTGCAGCTGTACTATTATTTTGCCATTCAAATAGTTGGTGAAACTGCTGTATGTGATATCAAACACAACAGGAAGGGCAATAGCATGACAATTTCCTTCAGCCAAGAACCCATTGTTTTTTGTAAGTCGGTTTCAGATGTTGCTTAAGTCTGTCTCAGTCTCTTCATGATGAAAGGCTAAGTTTCATCAATCTTACATATCTTGCTGACGTATGTACTGATGAATGCTGTCATTGCTGTATGAGTATGTATACTACATTTGTTTGCATCCTACATTACTTCCTTTATTGTAAAAATGGCACATTATACAAATGATCACTATATCCATGGGGCCTGAGTATCCTTTTCAAAAATGGAACAGTAGTTCTAAGTTGCTCACCGACTTCATACATGGTCCTGACTCCTGAGTATCCTTTTCAAAAATTTAAGTTCTAAGTTCTAAGTTCTAAGTTCTAAGTTCTGAGTTCTAAGTTCTAAGTTACTCACCGACTTCATACATGGCTCTGAACCCAGCGCGAGTGACAGACCCGTCGGACTTGAAGCGGATCCAGAGGCTGCTGGTCCTGGAGGTGATGGGAGCAGGCAGGGTGGAGCCACAGTACTTTCCTATGAGTGGGTCGGTCTCACTAGTACCATCACGGACCTGGAGGACACCCACAGATGTATAGCAATAAAACATCAACGTATATGCATCCACACACATGAACTCTCAGACACAGATTGTGTGTGTCTCTCTCTCACACACACTCATACTAATGAACTATTGAATCTCTCTCTCTCTCTCTTTCTCTTTCTCTCTCTCTCTCTCTCTCTCTCTCTCTCTCTGTCACAGCCGTAGACATATGCATGTCCTACCTCCACATAATCGAAGGTGCAGACACTGTGGCTCTCCAGGTCCATGTGTGTGAAGTTGAGGGCCACGGTCTCACCGGGGGGCATCCTGATGATGTAGATGCACTGCCGGTTGTGGGCATAGTTATTGGGCCAGTTGGGAGAGATGATGATGCCCTCGCTCTCTGTGAACGTACCCCCACATCCTGGGTCAGCTGAAGCACACACACACACACACACACACACACACACACACACACACACACACACACACACACACACACACACACACACACACACACACACACACAGACACACACACACACACACACACACACACACACACACAAACACACACACCAATTATCTCACATGAACATTAAAGCAATACAGTTTTCCGTATCATTCAACTTTAACAAGGCCTAGACTTCATGTTTTATAAAGCTCTCAAGTCTACAAGGTAACACCCACTTATCTTAAGTCATTTAAATACACAAAAATGGTGAAAAGCTACAGATTGCATGTATTGCATCAGGTCAGAACCCTCTGGTTCTTGTATATGGGTCTGTGTTCACTGTTGCTGAAGTCATTACAATATCTAAAGACATATAATAATAATATAAATATATATATATATATATATAATAATATAAAGACATATAATAATAATAATAATAATAATAATATAAATATATATATATATATATATATATATATATATATAATAATCTAAAGACTTCTAATAATAATACATATAAATATATATATATATATATAAATATATATATCTAAAGACATATAATAATAATAATAATAATAATAATAATAATATAAATATATATAATAATCTAAAGACATATAATAATAATAATATAAATATATATATATATATATATATATATATAATAATCTAAAGACATATAATAATAATAATGATATAAATATAAAAGTAATAATCTAAAGACCCGACTGCAGCACTCACATGGAGAGGTGGTGTAGGTAATGTGGAAGCCGCGGTCACTAACGGTGAAGTCCGAGTGGAAGTGGACCCAGGCTGCCGGGCCCGTGGTTCTCAGAGGGGGTGGAGAGCCCGTGGTGCAGTACTTCCCCAGGACCGGATCCCCAGGGAGCAGACCATCTTTTATCTAGAACACAGCGGTTGTTAGGCCCAGTGAGATTGGGATTAGGAAATTAGGATTGGACACGAAGCACCTCCTCTACTGTCTCTGATGGTTTCATCAGTTTTCATACACCTACTGTATATGTCATAATGTAAATGTCTCCTATAATTAGTGTCACTGCTTGCTTCACTCTGATAACGCTGAAGCCGAATGAGTAGGCACAGTTCTGTCATGTGTTGAGTGGAACTCTCACCTAGCTTCGTAGAACCAGACAAACATTCAGTGTATGAACAGAATCCCAGCACACACTTAGCTGAGAGAGGCAGGTGGGTAGACCCAAATGGGCAGAGCAGACCCAGGTGGGCAGAGCAGAACCCAGGTGGGCAGAGCAGACACAGGTGGGCAGAGGAGACCCAGGTGGGCAGACCAGACCCAGGTAGGCATAGCAGACCCAGGTGGGCAGAGCAGATCGAGGCTAATTCTAATTCTCACCTCCAAGAAGTCATAGTTGCAGTCAGGGTGTTGCTCGATACTGAGCGTGCCGAAGGCGA
>NC_137915.1:3856534-3906534 GCF_963457725.1 Sprattus sprattus
AGGCCTGATTCTACACAAAATGCGTTACGGATTCTGTTTGAGAGTATTTAGTTTCTGACGACAGGGTGTCTGTGTTGAGGTGGCAGTGTTGCTGTGAGGGTGTGGGGGTGTGAGGGTGCGGGTCAGTGGGTCTGTGAGGGTGTGGGTCAGTGGTTCTGTGAGGGTGTGGGTCAGTGGTTCTGTGAGGGTGTGGGTCAGTGGTGCTGTGAGGGTGTGGGTCAGTGGTTCTGTGAGGGTGTGGGTCAGTGTTGCTGTGAGGGTGTGGGTCAGTGAGGGTGTGGGTCAGTGTTGCTGTGAGGGTGTGAGGGTGTGGGTCAGTGGTTCTGTGAGGGTGTGAGGGTGTGGGTCAGTGGTTCTGTGAGGGTGTGAGGGTGTGGGTCAGTGGTGCTGTGAGGGTGTGGGTCAGTGTTGCTGTGAGGGTGTGGGTCTGTGGTGCTGTGGGACAGGCAGTACCTGCTGGGCAGCCCCCGCAGTAGTATGAGCCCAGCGTGTTGAAGCACTGCACGGGAGGGTTGGTGGAGCAGGGCTTGTTGGGCAGGCTGCACTCATCCAGATCAGCAGTGCAGGCCGGGGTGCCCGGGGGAGACATCCACCCAGCGTCACAGATACACTTGTACTTGGGCTACGGAGACACACAGAGATGGGCACGTGATGGCAATGGAAGGACCGACTCAATCAATCAATCAATCAATCAATCAATTTGATCAAGATGGACAGTGTACATTCATGAACAATAAGATGTAAATTCACCCAATTATAGACAAAAGGCTAGTTTCCATTGGCAGTCCCTCTGCCAGAGTGAAAAAGGCTATACAGCCTTAAAAAAAGGCATTCATTTATATATCATTTAACGTATGACTCATTTCCCTTCTTCTTATTCTTCTCTTTCACCAACCCTGTCTTCTCTCTTTCTCTTTTCAGCCTCTACCTCTCCCTTATCTGATCTTTTTTTCTGATTTCACTATCTCTGCTTCTCTTTTTTAGCTTTATTTATAATCCATGTCAGAGGTTATACAACTAGCATGTACAACTGTTTATATTGTTGGTTACAAATACAATGTAATTATTAACAATATCCTCAATATAAAGGTATTGAATTATAACATTAATCTGCACCACCGCAATCATATAGTCATGCATAGTATTGTTAAAGAATTATGTATGCTCTAATGATGGTTGATGGATAGCACCTTCACATATATTACTAATCATTAAATTTAGAAATATGCGAGTAACATCTTTATGTCATTCCACATAGGCCATTTATGCATTCATTAAGGCATTTACCCTTTTTGGTGTAATGTGAATGAGTCATTATTTAAACACAGTGACATTCATTAGCTTAATATGTCACAGTGATTCTCCAAGCTGGTAAGTGATCTTGCGACAACAGTGCACAAGGACATTCGATTTATTATATAAAGGCAGTTTTTATTCCTTCAATTATGCATTTAGCTGCAGTGAAGGCAATATTACATGCCTGCATGATTAAATGTCTGAATCGTTAAGGTGGATTCTGAGGCTCAATTTTAAATGGTGGTTGCACTAAGAGACCTCACGATTAGCTTAGCAATTGAAACCGTTAGGCTGCTGACCTTTATGAAATTACTTTCATAAAAGAGGTTTTACAAATGTACATTATTTTAATGCCAGTGGGCTCTCAGGAGATAATTTTACTTTATAGTTCCTGCCGACTACTTTTTAAATGTTGTTATTCAATTAAATTCAATTTTATTTATATAGCGCCAAAACAATACAATTGCCTCTAGGCGCTTTGCAGAGCCTGTTATCTGTTTGCTTTCCTAAGATGAAAGTCTCAAGTGTAAGCAGCCAGGGGGATGATGTGCTTTCACTAAGGCCACAGAGAAACCAAGGATACAGGAGACCAAATTAAACTGTGAGTCAACAATTTCTTCTCAGGGCAGTCTGGCTCCCTGAAACTTATAGGCCTTTTACCTCGGTTGGTTGTTTTACCTGGTTTGGTGTGACACGGTCAGAGTCGATGCACACCCCGTGTTCACACAAATCCTGGCTCCCTCCGGCGCAGTCATCATAGCGAGATGTGCAGTGTGGACCGTACCATTCTGCAGGACAGGTGCAACTGCACAGAAAAGAGCAGTGAGATGGAATGGAGACAGCAAAGCCCGAAATCTGACCAATCAGTGAAGAATGAACAGTTGGGCCGAAGAGCTAGAACTCCAAAAACATAAATGGTTTTATTGAACGAGAGGGCACTCATACTCATACACACTATAATCTCATGAAAAACCAGAGCCCCAGGAGGACTCTGCAGACTTCTAAGCAGTGGTGTAGTGGTCCCTGGAGAAGTGGGAATACTCTTAATTTTTTTAAGCAGCCCATACAGCACAGGATAAACGCCCTGTTTTGAGAAGTGGGTACACGCAATACTGGCATGAAAATACTGTAAGTGGGTATACTCAGTATACCTGCGTATACCCTGGACTACACCACTGCTTCTAAGAGGATAAACTCCAACAGGTTGATCTAACTTGGCAGCATGAGGGTGAACGTACGTGAAAGATCCTGGTGTATTGACACAGGTGGCGCCATTCTGACAGCCTCGCGTGGTTCCAACGTAGATCTGACACTCATTCACATCCACATTACAGTTGGGACCCTGGACACACACAAGGACATACAGTATACATCACTATATTCACACACACACGCACACATGCACATGCACACACGCATGCGCACACACACACATGCACACACAGACACCCACACACACACTCACACACACACATACACACGCAGACACACACACGCAGACACACAAAAACATACATGCACACACATGCACACACATACACACACACACACGCACACACCCACATGCGCACACACACGCACACGCACAGGCACACGTTCACGCACACGCACACGCACACGCACACGCACACGCACACGCACACGCACACGCACACACACACACACACACAATTACAACAAAAATGTCCACACACTTAACTGAGGGATAAAACCTTGGGTGATGACTTGGATTAAAGGTTTGTCTGACATTGGATAATGTTTTGCCTGAGTCAGTCACTTACCTGCCAGTTATCTGGGCACATACAATAAAAGGAGTCCAGAAGGTTGAGGCACGTGCCTGCATTCTGGCACGGGTTACTGGTGCAGGTCTTCCTCTGTACTGTCTGTTCATCGGTGTGAAAGAGAGAGACAGAGAGCTCAGTCATCGCAACAGAACATGGCTCTCAACAATTCAACAAGGGTTTGAACCCATCAACAATTTAATTTCAAAACAATCTACTGTAGAAATAAAGGTTATTCACCTGCTCAATTGTCTGCACCTTACTTTCAAGAGTGGTCACCTGAAATTACAACAATAATTATGCTATTGGGTGTCGGGTATGTCTTGCGATTTGAAGACATAGGGTCAAATTATATAAAAAAGACAAGTAATGAAAATGGAGGTGGTGGTATCTTACCCTTTGCTTGACTTGATTTAACTGGTTGGTTATATCACCAGTGGGGCTGTTGGCCTTGAGATCATCTATGTCTTTTTTATTTGTTTTTACCTGTCGTGAAGGAACAGATTTATTCTGGGATAAATGTTGGTACATTTTTATATAAAAATATGTTAGGTACTGAATAATAAACACTGGACACTGAGAGTGTCTGCTGGAGAAAAAAAATGCTTCACCCAAGAAATACTGAGGAGAGTTTTTTTGACACCAAGAAGACAACAGCCAGAGCTTCAGTTTCGAGTCTGAAGTAATTTTAACACACACTTTTATTAAGGAGAAAATGTCGAACTGATGAAGTGTGTACATATGCCAGCAGATTTTGATACTAATTCACTGATAACTCCAGGCATAGGCCTACATTTACAAGTAAAACGAAATGGCTGACATAACATTCTGGTTACTAATGTACTTGTACCCTTTGGCATGAAAAGGGGAAAGGCGAGTCAGGTCTTACCTGACCCAAGACCTGCGTGAGGTCCTCAGTCCCCACTTTCACACTTCCTGAGCCTCCTGTCTGGAAGCGGATGTCTTTGTGATCTCCAGTGGAGAATATAAGATGCCCATTTTCTGACACCATACGGGGCCTACGGAGGACGCCACCATCACATTTACATTTACATTTAGTCATTTAGCAGACGCTTTTATCCAAAGCGACTTACAAGGATGTATACACATTTTACATTTTACACTGATGGCACACTGCACATCAGGAGCAATTACGGGTTCAGTGTCTTGCTCAAGGACGCTTCGACAGGGAATTGAATCATAGAGTACCTTCTGAATTTATGAACTACTAACACATATGAAAGTGTATTTCTCAAACTTGCCAGACACCGTTTATTTTCATGATGTTAGCCAGGCCTTGGAACACAAATCCCACTCAAAACAACGTTTTAAATCCAGAGGCTAGTCAACAAAAGGTCACTGAAAATCTGGTAGTGGATGGTTAGAATCAGAATCAGAATCACGTTTATTGGCCAAGTAAGTTTGCACAAACAAGGAATTTTACTCTAGGCTCACAGTGTACTTCCTCACAATACAACACAATGGTCTATGAAATCTAAGACACATATACAGGGAGAAATGGCTATATACAGGAGCTGTGAACTGTAAACACAACAAATAGTGCAAAGAAGTGGAGAGTGCAAGAAGTGCAGAGATAAATATGAAAAGGTAAGAGAATGACTTAAGAGTAAAGGGTGGAATGTATTGCACATTTTATATTTAAGAATAAAATAAATATGATTTGGAGGTGTAATTGTACAGTGGTTATTATAGTGATCAACCTATGACATACTACATTAGCATTGCTTGACATAAGCACAATGTGATTACAATATAGGATAAGGCTAGGCTACACCAATTGTGTACGACCACTAAACAGCACAGTACAAGTAAGCTATTGTGACTGAAGTTTGGAATGGTATGCTGTAAAAAGCTTGTGTATTTTATGGGTTTATGGCTCAAGCAATGTGATGTTGATCGTGACCCTCTCTAATAAAATCAGATCCATCCTAACATATTATTATATTATAAGTCAACAACAACAACCTTTCAGTTTTTTCTCTAACAAATTATTATTTTCTTTAATTGCACATTCATTTGTAACCAAGAATTCCACCAGCACAAAGTTCACCAGGTAGTTTCAAAATAGTTCACTAAACATCCAAATCAGCATTCTTTCATGCAGGGATGCATTTAACCGTACCAGTACCTTCACTTCGCTTAAATATCTCATGAATAACTTAACATTAGCTAAAAACAAGTAGTGTGTTATTTGTGCGATATGCTCCTATTACGAATTAATGTAACTGATTTTGGCATTATACTGCTATTTTCTCTGAACTCATCCTCTAAATTACTCAGTCCTGTACTGACTGAACTGACCATTTTCAAATCAATTCAATTAAATTTTATTTGTATAGCGCCATAACAATACAATTTCCTCTAGGCGCTTAACAGAGCCCAGAGCCTAAACCCCCTTAGAACATGCACAATGCACAGCCTCAATGATAGGTACTGCCAAACTGGTCACTTCAGGTAGTTTTGAAATGACTTAAAAGAACGGAAGATAAACCCTGCCAACTCACTGGTCACTACTAATGTCCCTCTTGCTGCGGCCTTTTGTTTGCTCTTCCTCCTGGTCGCCATGGAGTCCACTGAGGAAGAGGAGAGCGAGGAAGATCCACGCTAGCCGGTGCGTCTGAGCCATGCTGGGCTGAGAGATGATCCCAGGACACTGTTCAGACACTTCTGCAGGCAAGCCCCAAAGCCACAGTCTAATGCCCCTCACACGACACAACTGCCCTTTGCTCCTTGAAATGCCCTTCCACCTGTCACAAACATCCCATAATAGAGAGCCTGGATTGGGGTGAGAGAGCCCTTAGCACAATTGCAGAGCTGCTATTTCCTTTTATTAGCTTACTGCCTGCAGACCATCACATGATTTTAGAGATGAGTAACAAGCATCCAGGCCCAGGGCAGAGTAGGGTGACACGAACCTCTCCTGAAGTCACCTAGGGAGGGTTATTGACACTTTTGTTCTATAGGTGCACTTTGCATCTATAAAAAAAGAAACGATCACATATTTGTAAAAAGTTTTTAATTTTTAAAATTCATCCACCTTTGTCAAACCATGGTTTTTCATGGCTGCATCTGTACAATATATATACAAAATGTACCAAATATTGTAATACTCTTTGGCCATACACATAGGGGAAAATGTAAAATGTACTTTAATGTCCATTCTGCTTTCAAACCATTGCAAAATCCATAAAAATAAAAAAAAGAGTGTCCAAATCCATCAAGCTCGGTTCTGTTCATGACAGCATCAGTTTGATGAGTCGGGCCACCACATGGACGTTCAGACTGTTCCCCAGAACCCGGTACCGCTGTTTCACCGAGAGATCCTCTGGGAACGCTGTGGAGAGGCACAGAACAGGCAGAGGTGAGCTGTGTGTGTGTGTGTGTGTGTGTGTGTGTGTGTGGGGGGGGGGGGAGAGGCACAGAACAGGCAGAGGTGAGCTGTGTGTGTGTGTGTGTGTGTGTGTGTGTGTGTGTGTGTGTGGAGAGGCACAGAACAGGCAGAGGTGAGCTGTGTGTGTGTGTGTGTGTGTGTGTGTGTGTGTGTGTGTGTGTGTGTGTGTGGAGAGGCACAGAACAGGCAGAGGTGAGCTGTGTGTGTGTGTGTGTGTGTGTGTGTGTGTGTGTGTGTGTGTGTGTGTGTGTGTGTGGAGAGGCACAGAACAGGCAGAGGTGAGCTGTGTGTGTGTGTGTGTGTGTGTGTGTGTGTGTGGAGAGGCACAGAACAGGCAGAGGTGAGCTCAAAGACTGACTGGGTTCTAGAGGAAATCGACGCACTGCACATCTCAGAGAGCACACTCACGTTAAACGTTTAGGTATTTTGGAACACGATGTCAGTGTCATTTTTCATTTACGTAGTTACATATTCTGCGGGCTTCTGGTTGTTTGATTAAATGCACACCAGGGAATAAAAAGACATACATCATAACTCAATATCACACAATATCAAACAACCTCCTAGGTTTTGTCTGATCTACCAACCTCCTAGTTTTATTAAGTTGAATTGAGGTGTTGTCTGATCTACCAACCTCCTAGTTTTATTAAGTTGAATTGAGGTGTTGTCTGATCTACTAAGACAGTTCATTGATGGTCATTGTGTGAAGGATGTGGCTCAGATCCCCCCCCCCCCCCCCCCCTCCTCTGCTTGCTTCAACACACTGCTCAGATCCCCCCCCCCTCTGCTTGCTTCAACACACTGCTCAGATCCCCCCCCCCCCCCTCCTCTGCTTGCTTCAACACACTGCTCAGATCCCCCCCCCCCCCCCCTTTGTGGGAGTATCCACACTGGGAATATTTTTGCCCCTCTCCAGAAAATTCAACCTGGACTGGCTGAAAACCCACTCAATATCTACAAATACCACACACACCAAAGACAACAGGCTGCACTGTGGTATCTCCACATCCACTTCAACAATCAAGCGCTGTTTTTTCACAATCCCTTCACTGGGTCTCATTTTGATGTGTGTCCATCAAGAACACTGTCATTGTTAGATTGTTGGGTTCGTGGTGTTACAAAATAATGTGCATGTTTGAGAGGAAAGAGGACAGTCTGAAAATTTTGTGGTACTACACAGGTCCTGCCTTTTTCGTCCAACCACATTTATGAGGATCTCTTTTCCCCATCATCTGACCTGATCAGCTTCTCTGGCAAATTCCACAGAGGTCATAATACACCTGGCTACTCATTAACCCACACCAAAGCTCAGAAAAAAAATGACCACAAGGCATTAACACTACCCCACTATGTGTGCAAGCAACAACTAGCCGTCATAACTCTGCCAGGCAAAGAACCCGATGAAAGCTAAAACCTGGGCAGAAACAAATGCCAAAGCCTCAGGCTATTGTGTGGAAGACAAACATCTCAAACCAAACACTCCAAGCCTAAAAAGCCTAAAAATATCTGTTTCACCTTGTGCTTTCCCAAAAGATTCTGTACCATTGTGTTCCTGGGCATTTCTTTACTCGGTTTTACTCACATTGTGTGTGTGTGTGTGTGTGTGTGTGTGTGTGTGTGTGTGTGTGTGTGTGTGTGTGTGTGTGTGTGTGCTTGTGTGTGTGCTTGTGTGCTTGTGTGCTTGTGTGTTTGTGTGTGCGTGCGTGCGTGCGTGCGTGCGTGCCTGCGTGCGTGCGTGCTTGTGTGTGTGCTTGTGTGTGTGTGTGTGTGTAAGACTCACTGAAGTCAGCAGGGAAGCCCATGAGATTGGCGATCTCTCTGGGAGTGAAGTACCGCAGCTTCAACTTTTCCAGCCGCCTCAGCTTGTCCTCCTCTGGCTGCAGCTCTAGCGAGCGGAAGGCCTCCTCCATATCCTCCTCCACACAGGACTGCAGCACCGAGCCAGTGCCCTCTACGTAGTGGCCATACCTACAAGACACAAGAGTATGATACCGTCCAGTGCCCTCTACATAGTGGCCATACCTACAAGAGACAAGAGTATGATACCGTCCAGTGCCCTCTACATAGTGGCCATACCTACAAGAGACAAGAGTATGATACCGAGCCAGTGCCCTCTACATAGTGCCCATACCTACAAGACACAAGTCAATTATATCAGTGCCCTCTACATAGTGCCCATACCTACAAGACACAAGTCAATTATATCAGTACCCTCTACATAGTGCCCATACCTACAAGAGACAAGAGACAGGAATATGAGCCAGTGCCCTCTACATAGTGGCCATACCTACAAGAGACAGGAATACGAGACAGTGCCCTCTACATAGTGCCCATACCTACAAGACACAAGAGTATGATACCGTCTATAAATAAGAATCCTTTGGCTAGTCGTCCTTTTGCCTAAAACAAATGCAACTTGCATCCCCTGTTTTATAGGATCCAAAGAATCCTACAAAATATCATCGGCTAGTAAAGAGATAAAAGTGCACCTCTGTCACATAACCTGTCTATAAATAAGAATCCTTTGGCTAGGCGCTGATCATATGACCTCTTTACCTGTAAGTAAGGAGATATTCAGCTTGTCGGGAGTACTCAGATGTAAAAAGTCAAATCCAAGAACATATTTTTGCACATACTTAAGAAACAGAGACATTATAATATCCACACTGACCCTTAAGGACACTTTTTAATACAAAGTTATTTGTCAGCACAAGCCCTATGAGAGAACCTGAAGCCCTTCACATTTGCTGTGATAGCTCTTCATATAGACCTCATATGTCTCATGAGTCATATGAACTGCAGTGTATTATCTTAATGGAACAGGGTTAGGAGGTACACCCTACCCTTTTGTGAAGCACACAGATCGTCTGCAGGATGGTCGCACAATGTCCATGAGCATGGCGTAGCGCAGGAGCGTTTTCGGGGGAAGCAGGTACCGCTCCATGTCCTCTGCTCCACCTTCTCCTTGGACCTCCAGGAACTCCTGTATCCTCCTGACCGACTCATCGCTGTTCTGACCCATCTTCCTCTGGGCGTCCTGGGCCGTCTCCAGCTTGTACAAGACACCCCCATCGTCTCCATTCGTACTGCTTGCACACTCAGGGGGACGATCAGGAACCGTGGAGGTCTCTGAAGAAGCACCATTACCAGACGATGACGGAAAGCTTTCCAAAATCTGCAAAGGAACACATGCTTGGTGATTAGTGAACACAAAACAGCACAAGTGTCACATGTTAGGCATACTTTTCACAGTGGTAACAACAGTGGTTATCGTTGGCAAATGCTTTACAGGCACACACACACACACACACACACACACACACACACACAAACAAGGTATAAGACTATACTGTACCTCAGAGCTTGTCTGGAATGTGAAAGAATCTGGCGGTGCTTTTGCCAAGAGGAAATAACGCAGTCTTGAGTTTGGTATTCCTAGCTGTGAACCAGACCACCAACAGCACTTAATAAAAAGCGTAACCAAGTGAACTCAAACACACAATCAAGTTAAAAGATGAAAATGTTTTTAAATGTGATTCTGTTTATCACCCTGGTATATTATCTCATTTGAACTCAAAGTAAATCGTGTTGCTTACACATGTAGGAGAGAGCAGGAACTCCTGGAAGCTGTAGCCACAGTCCCGGAGTGTCTTCAACAGAGCATCTCTGATGAGGATTTCATGAGGAAAAAGAAAATCAACCACAAAAAGTCAGGGTCGGTTGAAAGTCAGAGTATGCTAAAACATAATCTTTACAGGGGTCTACCACAGTAGTCTGTTGAAAGAGACTAAGAAAAATGCTTTTATTATGTGTCTTCAACAGAGGTCTACAGGTGTGAAAAAGGTCTGAATTCTAGTCATCTTTTTGTTTATTGAAGTCTTACTGTAATGTTGGTGCCGCATACATCTGATTTTCATAGTGAAATAGTTCCCTTCATGAGAACATTCAATTTAAATTGTAAGGGAACAACCGAACTTCACACAAACGCACAATGACAAAGGCAACAAAGAACAGAACATCCTGTCCTGGGACCCCATTGGCTGACATCTGAGTTTCCATGGTAACCACATTCTCTCCCCCTCCCCTCTCCCCTGCCTAAGTGATGGAAGGAAGGACACACCCCAGTTTCCCCTGGTTACCTAGCATTGGAGGTCTCGAAGCCTTTCACATTCTCCAGCAGAATGAATCGAGGGAGCTTTTTCAGCCTGCAGAGAGACTGACTGGTCAAACATTTGAACTGCCATACTTTCACTTACTTTTCACAAGGAAACAGTTACATACAATAATAAAACTTTATTTATATAGCACCTTTCATGCAAAAGACTGCAGCTCAAAGTGCATATGCAAACACTCTACCATATAGGCTACAGAAGATTGGTCATTAGGCTTAATTAATCCAGTCAGTAGTTATTGAATATGGTGAATCATGCTGACAGAGAATACCTAAGAGCGGAGCTCCACAGGAAAAAGCAGGCGATTAAGTCAGCTGTATATTTAGACTAGGAGGAAGTAAATGTGAAAGGAGAGAATTGATCAGTTGACCTTGGCAGAAGGTCAAGGATGTACAGGAAGCTTTTTGCCCTTGGGTCAGACACATCACCTTGCAGTCCGATTCTATGGAAGAAAGCCATGAATAAATTAAATAAATCTAGAGTTACTGGTAACACTTTATAATAACTACACACAATTCATCATTTATTAACCATGTGTTATCTATAAGGTAATGGTTTGTTCACCATTAGTTATTTATTGTTCATACATAATTTATCATTAGTAAAGCATTTGTTCACACTCTACCCCTAAACCATTTATAACTGTGTGAACAAATGCTTTACTAATGATACCTTTTGTATGAACATTAAATAGCTAATGGTGAACAAACCGTTAACTAATAGGTAACAAATGCTTAATAATTGATTAATTGTGTGTAGTTATTATAAAGTGTTACCGAGTTACTTTATCTTATAGACTTACTATGCATGTAGTGTGTGACTGATTACAGATTTACCATAGGCTATGGACTAGAAACATTCATCCGTATCGCACAGCACATTTGGACTATAAGGCATATGCCCAGTTATTGCCTAAAACAAATGCACTTGCATCCCCTGTTTTATATGATCCAAAGAATCCTACAAAATATCATCGTCTGGTAAAGACATAAAAGTGCACCTCTGTCACATGACCTACCGTGTGAAAGGTTGGCATGGTGGACTCATCAAAATCATGTCAAATCCTAATTTGTCAAACTCGTTTAAAGTGATTCCCTACAAACAGAAAGCAGAAACATGTCAGGCCTTTCACTGCTATTTCAGCTATGCCTTGTTTAGGATTGGCCTGTTAGTGAAACCAAGTATGGGTGCTCTGTTTAATTGTACAAGTCCTGTCATAATGGATGCTGTTTTCAATGGCCTGGAAAACTGGAAAAAAATCCTGGCCCTTGTGCAACTGCAACCTTGTACAACTGCAACTGCAACCCAATTGCAAAACTGTCATGTGCAAAACATGGTTAGCAAACAAAGTCCATGCGATCGATTAATCATTTTCTACTGTTTTAAGGGATGTTATTCTTGCCCTCAATTACAAATGGAGCTGCATGTGAGCAAAGTAATGGTCTTCCTCTCTCTCTGTCTCTCTCTCTCTCTGTCTCTCTCTCTGTCTCTCTCTATCTCTCTCTCTGTCTGTGTCTCTCTCTCTCTCTCTCTCTCTCTTTGTCTGTCTGTCTCTCTCTCTCTCTGTATGCCTGTCTGTCTGTCTGTCTGTCTGTCTGTCTGCCTGTCTGCCTGTCTGTCTGTCTGTCTGTCTGTCTGTCTCTCTGTCTTTCTCTAAGTCCCTCGCTCTCTCTCGCTTGCTCTCTCGCTTGCACTCTCTCTCTCCCTCTCTCTCTCTTTCTCTCTGTGTGTAGGACGTTTTTGGTGGTGTGTGCTGACCATGCAAACTAGAAGGAACCTTTACCCAACACTAAACATAGAAAGTTATTCTTTTACTCAAAACATCAAATGAGGGCTTGTGTCATGGGATTGTTGGGAAAGGTAAAACAGGAAAGGTTGGTTACCAGTATACCTGTAGATCGCCTTGTGAAACATTTACACACAGAAGTATATCTTTATGGTCATATCACAGACCACATCATATTTGATCTGTCTATAACTGTAACCACATACTTAGCAAAATAGCTATTCATTACTACTCATTTAAGCTGCAATCAGAGGCATTTAAAATTGTCTTTTATGGTATTTAGTTTTTAAAACATCATATGAAATCAGCTGCATTAGTCACAGTCTGTGCATCTTAACAACTGGCTGTTTTGACATTACACCACCACTTTATCTTCACATAATGTGTCCAGTCAGACAGATGAGCATTAATCCTCACTCTTGCACAGATGAAAACTGAGGGCTGACTCACCTCAATCGTCTTTGACCACAGCGTTGTGCTAGGGAAATTGTGTTTGTAAATCTGATTGGCTGTAGTGTTGACGTCCACGGCAGCCACCACTTCTGCTGTCAGTCCGCTGTCTGAGTAAACCAGAATAACCATACGTGGAAGGGTCTCTCAGTATTTTAAGCATTTGATCAATCCATGTGTCAAATCTACAAAAATCTAAAGTTTAATTTAGTTTTTAAGGAATCTAGGGTTAGACTACATTTAAGAATATGATTTCCCAGATTGGGTGGAAGCCAGAAAAGATACAAAATTTCTCCACTATATCCCAATAGCATCTCATCGCATCATATCAGACATAATTAAAACATATATACTTTTACTCCATAACCCTGTCGGCCAACTTAACCTCACTCCACATACAAAAACCTTCATCTTGTCTAGTCTAGTCTTGTTGGATCTATACGGCTATTCTAGCTGGATGTCCATTGACCGACTCATGCTTAACGTTCAGCATTTCTACTATACATCTGGTATACGGTTGACAATGCCAAGATAAACTTGCCTTTCAATGCGTAATGCATCCCACCTATTCCGCTGTATAGTTCTAAAACACGCAGACACTCCATTTTGGGATGTAATCAGTCCGAACCGGCACTACACCTAACAAGCTAACTTTGTAAGCTACATGTAAACAGTAACACGTGTGTACGCTTCAAGCTACGCTTCCGTCTGGATACACGAGTCAAAATAAAGGTTCCGGATCAAATCACGCAGAAGAAGGGGATTTTAATCATGCTTGCCCCCTTATTTTTTAACATTATTTCATACTTTAAAATGTTCACATTATATAATATATGGCAGGCCTAGTCTGATAAGAATTTTGAGGATGATATACGTCCATCAGCCTATGTAGTGGCCTACCATAGGCCTGCTCTATGTTTAGCCAGCATTATTGCCACTAAAATGTAGGCTTATTTTAATGTGTTCTGCAGAAGACGTCACATGTGCCATAAACCAGTACAAGATCACTTCTATCACACTATCCTTCCCGAAAAAGGAAGAGTAAACTGCACTGTTTTACCTTTAATTGGCGTGTGCAGAAATGAGATGTCATACAAGAAGCTCATGCCAACTGCACTCTTAAAAGCTTCTCAGAAAACAAAAGGCCTAAGTTAAGGAGCCTATATCAGTATAGCCATATCAACTGAAGCGTTTCCGGCTATAAAAAAGATCAGGGGCTAAGTCAATTGATAGGTTTGGAGAGGCATTAATAGGTTGGATATTTACTGTATATCTATATTACATGCGTGACAAAAAAAATAAACAGTTTTTTTCTTTTATCCCTATAGGTCCTATAGCCTATATGTATGTGTTTGCTTTGACAATATTATGGCTGAATCCCATTTCTCCCCCTACCCCTTCGTCTTTCCCCTTCCCCACCGTTTTGCGCGTTCATGTGGAGGGGTAGGGCTGTCCCAATTCACGTTAAGACAGAGGGGTAGGGGAAGGGGAAGCGCTTTCTACCCCTCCAAACGGAGATTTTCCGATGTTTGTTTATGTCTGGTGAGTGACAGCTGTCGCTCTCCGGTAAGGTAACAGCTGACGCTTCGTACTGATGACGTACGTAATTGTTGAAGCGCTATCCCAATTCGAAGGGCTAGCGTTTCAACCCCTTCGGCTACCCCTCCGTTTGAAAAAGCGAAGGCGAAGGGGTAGGGGTAAGGGTAGGGGTAGAGATTAGAAATGGGAATGTGTTGAATTATTTTGATGCAAATAAAAACCGTTTACTGAGGTTTACTAACACCGTTTGTCAAAAGAAAGCCTCTCTCTATAGCCGGAAACGCTTCAGTTGATATGGCTATACTGATATAGGCTCCTTAACTTAGGCCTTTTGTTTTCTGAGAAGCTTTTAAGATTGCGGTTGGCATGAGCTTCTTGTATGACATATATACAGTACATACAGTACATACACACGCTCAATGGTTCTTCTTGAAATAGCCAAGAAGGCTAGGTTGTTGTTTTCTTTTTCTTTTTATGCGCGTCTTCCAACTTTGTGTGCAACGCTTGATTACTCCCCCCCCCCCTTCGGGCGCTGCAAGTGAAGTTATACTCTGTCAGTCAGTCTGTCTTTTGTTTTGCTATACACATATCCGTTTTCAGGGCAAAAATACTCGGGGATAGGCTTCAAAATGTTCGGGACTAGGTCCAATCCAAACGACGACACTGTCGTTTGATGCTTGGATTAATTAGCCTATGCAATGTGCCAAATTCCAACGTCATGGATAATCCTATTTTTGTATTATTATTATTATACTTATTTGATGGTCCAATGACGGATAAAGTTATTGCTACACAAAGCACATTACAGTGACACCTGCCTTTTGTCCCAAGATGGGATCCAGAAGCCCCACCCGAGCTCTCGCATCAGCTGTGGAACACTGCGTAAAAGTAGTTTGGCCCTTCGGTGTGTGGAGCCACACTACAGGCTGCCTGTTCTGTCAGTCACCCTCTCTGCACCGTTATGTCATTTGCATAGGGAGGGGAGTAGGCTATAAATCCGCTCCCCACACAGCGCATCAGTGTTGAGGGGGCTGTAGCTGATTTGAGCGCACGACAAGCAGGTACGAAGCAAATCTTCCAGACAAAACGAGAAGTAACTTAGGCACTAAAAGGATTACAAAATGTCAAGGTCCGGGGTCCAGTCCTCTTACAATAGGATGTTCGGTAAACCTGAACAGCGGCCCTCCACAACTCGTTCTACTTACTCAAGTCGCCAACACTTCAGTCCCGTACGCTCCCGGACATCTTTCAGTGTGTCGTCCGCTCCCCATAGCATCTTTGCTACAAAGACCGCCAGACTCCGCAGCAATGCGCCTATGCTCAAACTCAGCAGCGATAATGTGGACTTTGCTCTGTCCGATGCCATCACAACGGAGTTCAAAGCTAACCGGACTAATGAAAAGGCAGAGATGCAGCACCTCAACGACAGGTTTGCCAGCTACATCGACAAGGTTCGGTTCCTTGAGCAGCAGAACAAGATTCTCCTCGCAGAGTTGGATCAGCTTAGGGGCAAAGGCATGTCCCGCGTCGGGGACTTGTATGAGGAGGAGATGAGGGAGCTGCGCCGTCAGGTGGACCAGCTTACAAACGAAAAAGCTAGAGTCGAGTTGGACCGGGACAATTTCGGAGATGACATCCAGAGGCTCCGAGAGAAGTATGCATCGGCCTGTAACGTTTAACGCGTGCAAGCGTGAAGTGTGCAGTTGAAAGTAAATTTTGTCCTGTCGTCAGGGTACCTAAAATCAAAATCAGACGTTCCTTTACTTTGTACCCTAAGTATCATTCTCGTTATCGTTGATAAAAACTGCGAATTTTGCATGTTTTATTTAACGTGAGTGTCAGGGATTCAATCTCTGTTCACTTAGAGTTAAGTAAACTAACGAGGCCTTTGTCGATTGTCATGAAACGAACTTTTAAGAAATAATGTTTATCTTATTATTCCCCTAACTCTTTACAAATATTTTTCATGTAAAGCAATCAGCTGGCTATAGAAATTGGGGCTCTTTGTCTAGATCCGTTCCATGAACACACGAGTTGTCCTCTGCACACTGTTGTAAGAGTGGGTGTGGTCCATAGAACACCAGCTCTAACTGTCAGATGTCATTTGCAGGCTGCAGGATGAGCTCCTTCAGAAAGAAAATGCGGAAAACAACCTTCAGCACTTCAGACAGGTGTGTCATTCACTCTAAAGTATGGGGGGGGGGGGGGGGGGGGGGGCGGCGGCGACGACAACAACATTGCTTTTAGAATTCTGTAGTAGTTATTTACAGACTGTTTCCATCCCATTAACCGATTTCATATGCAAACATTATTTTGTCTCAGTGACTATTTTTGCCAGAGAAAACTTAGTGAATGAACATTTTTAAAAAGAGGGTATCATTGCTGGTCTGTACCTTCACTGGATAAAAGTACACTGATCATTGATGTAGGTCCTGGAAGAGTGTGCCAGCGTCTGTGGGCGGCTGTGCAGCGGGGGCAACGCCCAGCACCTAGGGGCATTAGAAACAGGCAGGATCTGGCCAGGCTGCCACCCAGTGTTGGGTTCATAAATGCCACTTAAAGGGCTGCTTTGTGGCAGGAAAGCGGATTGTGGAAAGATGACAAAGCAAGCAGTTGTTCTCTGTGTGTATGCGTATGTGTGTCTGTGTATGTGTGTGTGTGTGTGTGTGTGTGTGTGTATGTGTGTGGGTGTGTGGGTGTGTGTGTGTGTGTGTGTGTAAAGGCCTCGACTTTTGTCTGCCCAGAGGGACTTCAGTGTAGCGCTCTGAAACAAACCCAAGCTAATCTGGTGGCTGTAAAGAGGTTCCCTAGCTAAGTAGGACCTCACAGCAGCGAATCTCAGTTTGTTTCTACATTTCAGTAATGCCGAAGACCTAGTTGGCATCCACTCAAAAAGCATTCTGCATCTATGTTGCATTGTCATACAACTATGCTACTTCTTGAGACCATAACGCCACAATACTGAAGGTCTTCTTGTGTTTTAGTTTGAGGGCTAGTAACAGCACACTCTTCCTATAGAGAGCTTCCTATAGGTGCGTAGACTGGAAAGCTAGTGAAAGTAATGAAAGGAGTTAAATGTGAGGGTAGGAACTGAATCAGCCATGTGAAAGTGATAGTGCTGACTATCCCTTGCCATTGTTCTCTCATATGGAAAAAATGTGTTGCTAAGTTTGTCATAATCACTTTGAATATTATTAGTTTTTTAAGAACTACAAATAATTAGTAAGTAGCTTAATCTGATTTATTTTGGACCGTTTGATTCCAGGGTGTTAGTGCTTCATAACGACAACTTGTCCACATAGAACTGCCCAGACTTCAGCCTGAACTCTTGGTGTCCCTTTTGCAATCTCTTGCTGTGGCCTGTCTTTCTGACCGTCTGTACACTCACACACAGTGTCGGTGTTGCATTGTGTGTGTGTGTGTGTGTGTGTGTGTGTGTGTGTGTGTGTGTGTGTGTGTGTGTGTGTGGTGTAGGACGTGGATAACGCTGCCCTGGCCCGTCTTGACCTGGAGAGGAAGATGGAGTCCCTGCAAGAGGAGATCATCTTCCTGAAGAAGCTTCACGACGAGGTGAGGAAGGACACGGAGCTGGCAGCCTCCGCCCGCGCAGCTCCAATCCCCTGACACACTGCCCCTGTCTCACCGGGACTAGAGGCAGGCATGGGTCAGCCATGACACTTACCGAGCGCTGAGAGGATAATGAGATTGGTGGGTGGAGTGGGTGGGGGCGTCGCCATGGTGATTATACCCTCGTCGGAAGCAGCGTATTATGTTAAAGCGATAAGGAAGGAAGTCAGGCAGGGCAGCTGTCTCTCTTAGAGGAGAGGACTAATCTATAAGCGTTCACCCAGGAAAGGCACGGGATATGAGGCCAATTCATTTCATTTTACGGCCATGAGGAGGACAGTCAATCACTGAGTTACATTATTTTGTCTCACTACTCTTGTGTGTAAAGCCACGGGATAAAACCTTAGTGATGTTTATCAATGTGCAGAAAAGCGCAGCGCAAAATCTGTGTGACTGTGTGACTTCTCCTTCCCTATCATATGACCTTGTCCCATGTATTCACCACCAAGAACGTTCTCAACTCCCCACCTCTCTCTCTCCCTCTCTCTCTCTCTCTCTCTGTCTCTCTCTGTGTCCTGCTACCTCCGTGCCTGTGTAGGAGATGGCTGACCTCCAAGCTCAGATCCAGCAGCAGCATGTTCAGATTGACATGGACGTGGCGAAGCCCGACTTGACTACCGCGCTGCGGGACGTCAGGATGCAGTATGAGTCTCTGGCTACCAAGAACATCCAGGATTCGGAGGACTGGTACAAGTCCAAAGTGAGTGTAAACCCTGAGGATGATCTGTCTGTGTGTGTGTGTGTGTGTGTGTGTGTGTGTGTGTGTGTGTGTGTGTATGTGTGTGTGTGTGTGTGTGTGTGTGTGTGTGTGTGTGTGTGTGTGTGTGTGTGTGTGTGTGTGTGTGTGTGTATGTGTGTGTGTGTGTGTGTGTGTGTGTGTGTGTGTGTGTCCCTAGGGACGGTGTGGGTTGCATTCTGGAGGGCCTCCTCAGGAGGATGTGGCCCCTGGAGGGGAGCAGATGGTGCTTGGGCCACTGGCCCTGAAGTACAGCTAATCGCACACACACACACACACACACACACACACACACACACACACACACACACACACACACACACACACTCCGCTCACACACACACACACACACACTCAAACCACTTTGCCAGAACAAAAGGCATTCCAACCCCCATCTTTTAGAAAAGGCAACCTAATTTGGTTATTGATCAACTCCATTGATTAGTTATTTCTGCCTCGGACCTCATTGATGGTTGCTGCTGCCGTGATCTTTTGTCTGGCAGCATGGTGCTAAGGAATTAAATGGTGGCACTTTTCCAAAGGAGGAGATCAAACCTTTTTAGCACGTGTAATCCTGGGAGCTTGTGTGTGTGTGTGTGTGTTCTCATGCTGCCCTGGACCTTAGTATGTCACAGTCTTTCTACTTTGATATTGCATGTGAAGGAAGAACAAAGGAACCAAAAATAGCCTTGTACTGTTAGATTCATTTAGAGCATGAATTTGATATGAGGTTAAGTGCCATTTTCCATTGATTCTAATGATTATTATGGCCATTTAAAGTCTTTTTCTACTTCCACAGATTATCTTGTAATAGAAAGATTCTATTTATTAATGCTTTTATTCTCTCCCTCTCTCTCTCTCTCCCCCTTTTTTTCTCTTCTCCTCCCTTTTTCTGTGCAGTTTGCTGACCTGTCTGAAGCTGCTGCTCGTAATAATGACGCCATCCGTCTGGCCAAGCAGGAGTCCAATGACTACCGCCGACAGGTGCAGGCTCTCACCTGTGAGGTGGATGCCCTGAAAGGCACGGTGAGTCAACCACGACCGCCACCAGGGGACATGTCCCCCCCCCAGATTCATAGTGACCTGTTCCGTCCCCTCCACTCTCCCTACATAAGGCGACAATCATCAGTAAATAACGTTAAGAAAAATGTTAGCGTCCCCCCCAGTTCTAAAATCCCATCTGCACCACTGACCGCCATCCACACTTACACATGATTATTGGGTTCAAGTAGTGCCAGCACTGTAAGGGAAGGAGGGCTCCAAACCATCCCATCTCTGTAAGTTCGGGGGGTGAGGGAGCGTGCTAACATTGAACATGGCACAAGCTGAGTCTTACGCAACAGACATTTTGCTTCATCACGAATCATGAATATTGTATATATTGAGTTTGAGGAGCAGTTACGAAATGTTAAGAATGCCGTTAAGGAAATGAACAAAGGAAATTGTATTAGTGGCACGAATATTTCAAAAATGTAAGCAGTGCGTTTGTTTGAACTGTTTTCTGCTTTTGAACTTTTTCACACAGAATGAGTCACTGGAACGTCAGATGAGGGAGGTTGAGGACAGCTTCAACAACGAGGCAGGTGGTTACCAGGACAGCATCGCCCGTCTGGAGGAAGACCTCCACAACATGAAGGGCGAGATGGCATGTCACCTGCGTGAGTACCAGGACCTGCTCAACGTCAAGATGGCGCTGGACATCGAGATCGCCACCTACAGGAAGCTGCTGGAGGGAGAGGAGAGCAGGTGAGAATACAGCACGGACACATGGTTGCTGTTTTTTATCTTCTTACAACATGACATTGCCAGCTATATTGCCAAAAGATACCAGTGAGTGTGTGCTTCTATCAGTGTCAACTGGGCTGTTGGTGGTGTTTGCAAGATTTATGCATGCCTTTTAGGTAGTTAACTTACTAGTGTTGGAACAGAACTCCTTATTGCTGCTTTAAAACAAGTTTTAGGACTTTATGAATACGAACACATCCATGTTCTCAATTTTCTTATTCGTGTTTGATCTCTCCTTTTCAGAATCACCACTCCCATGCCCAACTTCTCTTCCTTTAATTTGAGAGGTAGGTATTATTGTAAGATCTTTAAAATGTTAAGGCCGTCTGCTCTGCTGCATATCAGAAAAGGTCAGCCCCAGTTTTCAAGCCTCAGCTCTTAAAATCTCCTGAATTATAAATGAGGAACAGAATTCTGCACCAGGAGTGATGTAAGGCGGAGAGGGATCAGTGATTGGGCACCAGGAGTGATGTCACTCGGAGAGGGATCAGTGATTGGGCACCAGGAGTGATGTCACTCGGAGAGGGATCAGTGATTGGGCACCAGGAGTGATGTCACTCGGAGAGGGATCAGTGATTGGGCACCAGGAGTGATGTCACTCAGAGAGGGAACAGTGATTGGGCACCAGGAGTGATGTCACTCGGAGAGGGATCAGTGATTGGGCACCAGGAGTGATGTCACTCGGAGAGGGATCAGTGATTGGGCACCAGGAGTGATGTCACTCGGAGAGGGATCAGTGTTTGGGCACTAGGAGTGATGTCACTCGGAGAGGGAACAGTGATTGGGCACCAGGAGTGATGTCACTCGGAGAGGGATGAGTGATTGGGCAGCTTATTCTCTACGGCAGAGCTGTTTTTAACCTCATAGGTTCTACACAAAAAACCCACATGTCACACATCTGTCATTGTTTTCACTTTAAGAATCCATGATGGAGGTCAGACCAATGATGGACACCATGCAGAGGAAGGTGCTGATCAAGACTATTGAGACCAGAGATGGAGAAGTGAGTACTTGTGAAGGACCGCCCGCTCACCCCACGTTATTGGGATGTGGCGACTGGTCTTGGTGAAGATGTTGGTACACACAGCACAGGAGATTGTAGCGTTCTTATAAAATATATATATTTATTTATTTACAAAGGGCTCTAGTAGCCCAAGACATATGCCCAACCAAAACACAAACAACACATACCGGCCGGACTCACAGGTACTGCAGTACTCTGCACCCTGGGCACCTGCTTGTCTTACTTAGGCCCAATCACAGGCACCTGTTCAGCCCAAGCCAGGCCCCAATCCTAGGCACAGAACATCAAGACAATAGCGGAGAACATGCACGTTCACATTCATAAAACCAGCATTTACCTGTCCAAAATAATGTGTCTAGTTTCTGAGTAATGTTTACTGTCACGTGTGTTTTTAGTGCATATCCTTTCCTGATGAGTTCCAAGCCGTTATTTTCCCTCTTTTGTCTCTCCATTGCTTTGTCCCTGCTAATAATCACATGCCTCCATCTATATAAGTCTGTCTGAATCCCTCCATCCCCACAGGTGATCAATGAGTCAACCCAGAACCATGATGACCTGGAATGAACCGCATGTGTCACCTGTGATGAAGGAGAAGAAAGGGGAGGATGGAGAGTCAGGATGAGGTTGGGTGGGAGAGATATAGCTTGAGGAGGCAGGGACCAGAGTGAAGAAGAGAGGGATCAAGGAACGTCTGTACTTTTGTTTTTCACGTGAAAGTTTCACTTAAAAGTCAACAAAAAGGAAAGATAAAATAACTGCTTTAAAAAAGTGCCTTTTTTTGACACACTAGAAAGATTGGACCCTAGTTTTGTCAGGGTAGAACAGAGTAGACATTCTACAGCAGCAAACGAAACCAGCTTTCCGAAATGTTCTTGTTTTCCACACAGTCTCTAGTTTACCATCCACAAGTTAAGGCCACAGCAATACTTTTGAGAAACAGTTTGTTTTTTACTGTTATCATTTACCAAAATTCTTAATGAATGAAAGGAATGTTTAGGAATGTTTTGTGTGCGCACCACAACTGTCTGTGCTTCTACCAGTCAATAAACTTTTGAAAAAAATCAACTTTCAGAAAACTTTCATGTAGACCAATACTGCATGAATTAATGTCATTTTATCGTCAGTGTATCTGTGGAAAAGTGAAATGACTGATGATAAATATAACAAGAATGGGAGCATTCAGAGAATGCAAACCTCCGCCTTGTGACCTTGACCTTTGACCTTGACATCTGAAAATCTAATCAATTATTGCCACTATATTACCCAATCTCCCCACAAAGTTTGATGGAAATCGGTCCATGCGTTTCTAAGTAATCCTGTTGACAAACAAACAAACAAACAGACAAACAAACAAACAAACATACAGGGGTGAAAACATAACCTCCTTGGCGGAGGTAATTAAGGAAGATACAATCATATAGTCCATGTTCACCCAACAGCAGAAGTAATACATTACCTACAGTTATCTCCCTCTGGAACGAAATACTGTTTTCTGATTGGCTAATGGGGTGTACATTAAGTTCGTATAACCGGACACCTTGGACGTAGTC
This sequence comes from Sprattus sprattus, assembly GCF_963457725.1. Taxonomy (NCBI): domain Eukaryota; kingdom Metazoa; phylum Chordata; class Actinopteri; order Clupeiformes; family Clupeidae; genus Sprattus; species Sprattus sprattus. Next base: position 3,879,693 of record NC_137915.1, read on the forward strand.
CCAGTAGAAACGTTAAATCGCCGTTCCATATCAATGCTCATGAATGGTTACCATTGACAACCAACGTAACGTTTTTTTTTTCTTCAAAAAACGCACTACTTTCTCTAACGGGAGCACTAGGCTTCAAATCAAGAATTCATCAGGTTATTATGCATATTAAATTTCCTAAAGATAAAGGAAATTCTAAATAATAATAATAATAATAATAAAAACATTTTTGGATGTTGTAAACGGGAGATAAGCGGGATAACGGCCGACGAGCTGTCCAGTTCTACGAAGTTAATGGACTTCTGCGGAGCAAACACCACTCCGCTCCGCGTCGTGGTGTTCTTTGCCCCGCAGCGTCCATTAACTTCGTAGAACTGGACAGCTCGTCGGCCGTTATCCCTTACTTCAACCATTTATTGTCCTTTGGTAAAGAAGTCAAAGGTCACTGTCTAAGGTCAAAGGTCACAGTCTAAGGGCAAAGGTCACGCTCTAAGGGCAAAGGTCACGCTCTAAGGGCAGATCATCTTTACGTTTGTCTTCATTGAAGCTGACGAGGCGCTGGTGATAATGTCACTGCTTAAGGGCTTTCCTCATGCACTAAAGCCGTGGTTCTTAATCTGGGTTCGATCGAACCCCAGGGGTTTGTTGAGTCACTCTCAGGGGTTCAGCAGGGGTCAAGACACACGCAGTATAGCCCGGTTCACACTAGCAATGTCGGGCCGTTTTTATACATACCTACGTTTTGAAGAAATCATATTTTATTTTTCAAATTACAAAGGGTTCGGCGAATGCACTGATGAAGCTTGCAGGGTTCAGTACCTCCAACAAGGTTAAGAACCACTGCACTAAAGAATAAAAACCTTTAAGTCTGTTTTCTTGACCACCATCCAAACTGGCATTCCAGGTTTAAAATAGCTTTCCCCCCAAGCCAAAGCCTCTCGCCAGGAAACAAGGGAATGGCCAGCGTACACCGCTGTCATATGATGGCGCTTAACATATTTCATCTCTCCCAAATAATGGATTAATAGCTGTTTGGAGTGAAAATATATTCATTGACTATAAAATGTTTTGAAAACACCTAAATCAAACCCAGCAGAGGAAGTGCTGCCGAGCTAACAGCTAACAGTGAGCGTTACAGTAACAGCGACGTGTTCAGCCATTTCAGGAGCTGCTCTGTGCAACCTTCCTCCAGCTGGGTCATGTGTTATTCATGCAGTGTGTCTCAAGTGCGGATGTCACACCGATCCAGGGAAGTGACAGAGAACCCTGAGCCTGTGCTGATGACTCACGGCTCCAGGGCGCCACCCCACTGACGGCTGGAGAAATCATGTACTGCATGCCATTCAAATACTCCCGACATCCATGACTGGATTTAAGGAGACAGATAATAACCTCCAAGGAAGTATGACAGACATGCACTATACATATACAGTTAAGATGCATTATATATTACAAAGCCTTATAAATGTGTGAAGTATTGGTTCCTTAACCAATGTGTCAGATAACACATGTACAGAAGTACAAATTGAATTTGATTTGATTTGATTTGTTTATTTGATGAAGAGGGACAGTGTGCATTAATAAACATTCAAATGTAAATGCACCCAATTGTAGCCAAAAGGCTAGTTTTCATTGGCAGTCCCCCTGCCAGAGTGAAACTGGCTTAAGATAGGGAAGAATTACAGCATAACATTGGGGAGGGGAGGAGAGAAAAGACAACACCCAAACTATGCTCCTATAGAGGATTACAGTGTGGGAACAGTAAAAAACATGCATCATCAAATGATCACGAATCAAAACAACTGGTTAAGGTAAGGGTCAATTATGGTCTAGGGCTAGGCACTTCCTACTGATTACTCCTCATGGCTCTCTTCCTTTGCACATCTGAAGCATTGTGCTAGAAAATCACTTAAATGTCCCTGGAGCCCAGCCTTTACAGCATATCATGAGAACACCCTATTGTGTATGACTGACATAGGGTAATGCAAGCATATCAGTTGCATGTCAGTCAACTTGAAACATGACGCACAACCCCTGGTGATGAGTTTGGTTTGACAATGTGATTAATTCAGGAACTGAGCAAGAGACTTTTAACCACAGAGGTTTTAACGACAGCCTGGCGATACATTTCATATAAATAAATATGAAATACCTACAAATAGTAGTAGAAAAAGTGACATACATACAAAATATAAAGGAAAGAGACACCAGAAGAGCCCATCATTGAGTTGAAAATCATGATAGACAGCATTTCTTCGTGGACTGTTTAAACACAGGTAGCAATAATTCCTTAAGTGTACCCCCCTCTAGTGGAAGAAAAGCGAACACTAAGTAGGGTTTTTTTAGGGACTGACGAATTTGAGGGACAAGCAGTTGCGCGGTTTTTGACGTAATTCACTGCAATCTGGTCAAGAGTTTTAGCTCAACAGCGGTTTAGCTTTAAACCCTGGTCTGACCTGTAGCATTTTCGACACGTTGAAATGTTTATAGACAAAACACAATGGTACAATTCTGCAAAACGTTGAGACACTTATGTTTTACAATTTTTCTGTAGATGCACGTGTATGCAGGTAGCCTCGTTCTTTCAAGTGTTTTAAGTAAGACTACTAGCATTTGTCCGGGCCAGAGACAGTGTAAACAAGCATAAAGGCCTGGAAATATAAACAACACGCAGAGGAATTCTAAGAAAATGTGTCATGCCCTAAAAATCAAGAAAGGGTTGTTAATTTAAAGGACAGAAGTTTAGGGAGAGAAAGAGCAGGACTTATAAAGAGGATGCAAATGAAGAATATGCTATACGCTGCATCCCCTAAACGCAAACACACGGAAACCAACATCACTAGGCCTACCACCCACCAGTTTTAAAAGATTTATTGTCACAGGTCACGTGTGCATTGTACCAGATCCTAGACCCTAAGTGAAACACACAGGCGATGTCACTGACAAGATACCACTCAATAATTGATAGCCGATGTTTTCCGTCGTTTCTCTGCGCTTTTAACCGATCTTACCCATATTAGACAGGAGCCTGTTTGCGTCAGACTCCACGTCTGGGGGGGCACTGAGTTAACCAAGTGGAAAACTGACACCGAAGTTGTGTTCGCGTGCAGTGCATGAAGCTCTCTGCAACGTATAACACATTTTTTTTAATTAAATACCAACATTTGAATGAACATGACACCTGATGTTCCCAAGACTGAGGAAAATATCTGGATTTAGCACTCGTCGGATGCTTCAGGCTAGTTTCAAGTTGTATCTAGACTGAGATTGCAACCGTCGCAATAATTCAAAAACAGTCAACCTATCTTTCATAGGCTTACTGCAAACGATGGGTGTAGTAACGTCAGCCTTAACTCAAACCGGTAACCATATGGTCGAGGTGGGCTTGATTCCGGATCACGAAAGGAGACACTTGAGGCGGGAATGTCACCGAAGTGTACATCAGAATGCCGGCACCACGAGGACGTCGCTCTCCGAGGTTCTGAACATGAGGAGCTGCGGGAGAGGCGCGCGAACTTTGAAGACGGTTTCAGTGCCCTCCGAATCACTGGACAATGGTGAGTCTAGCCGTTAAAAAGTTGTTGCCATTTCTATGGCCGATGTGTTCTTTTCAATCTGTGCAGCCAGAGCAAAGCGAAAACGTTGTTATCCGCCAGGGACGCTATGATTTGTGACCTCGGGCCATACCTCTTTATCCTTTTCCTTCCTGGGCTAAAATATACATTCAATATGAATTCTTAGACCAGCATGATGAAACTGTGAATGGTTCCGTTTTCCGCTTAAAACTGGTAGTAGGACAGCAGTAAGAGTTTACCATTGACATTAACTGTAGCCAAAAGTTAACCGTTGGAGTCCAAGCTTATAGTTGATCTGGCCTGTCATGAACAATTATAATTGCCAGACACCTTTCAAAACAAACCATTCTTGATTGACCTTTGGTGTTGTAACTTACAAAATATAATGTGTTTGCAACCCAACTGTCCCAAGGGACTTAGCATAGCTGCTAGCTGTTTAAATGCACACATACACACATGCACACATATATGGCAGTGCTTCATCACAAATTGATTTAATTCAAACCCAACAAACTAAAAAATACTACATCTAACAATGAAAGGTGTGTTGTTGTGTTTAACAACGGTATTTTTGTGAGAGGTGAAACTGAATATAACTGAAAATATGCCAGTTAAACTATGGCAGGCTACTCTTAGGTGCGCTGCAGTTATCAGTGCAATGAACTCTCCTAGTAGTTCCAGAACAGGAGACCACAGCAGGTGTTTGTGGAGAAGTTGGATCATGGACAGTGATCCTTTGGAAACAGAATACAACTCTAAGGAGCTGTATTTAACGCCATAATGCCACACAGGTTGGATAGTATTTTTAAGGATCCTTGTCTTTAGGTCTTAGAGTGTATCTGCACTTGCCACCTTACCCAACATGTGGATAATACAGTTTTTCTCAGTCACTTTGGTACAATTCCTAAATCATCCTTTAAATTTAGCAAGTGCATTTCTCAAAACAACTCCTGCAAACAGCACCCCACTCTAAATTACCTGCAAAGTTTATGTCTCAGAAGTAAATATTTATGTCAATGATTATGTTACTGCTACCAGTATACAAAGTCCTTTTTATCATTGTTTGGAACCAAGCCAGTCTAAATGCTTATTGTTGTCAATATAAAATTGTATTCTGGAATGGTATTCCTTATTTCCAAATTTGCGTGGTACTGTACTCTTTCACACACAATCATTTACCACCATACCAGATTATTGCATGTCTCCAACTAACTGAATATTTTTTTTGGAGCAAGTGGAATCCTATTCATGCCACTCACAGCAATTTCAATACAACATGTTATCAAGCGATTGCAGAAGAATATAGTACGTGATGTAGCAAGTCTGTAAAGTAGCAAAAACGACACGCTTTTGAGAAACTTTGTGAACCAAGTGCTGCTAGCCAATGATGATTATGATTGACATTTCACCTTTATTCAAAACAGAACTTTGCCATTGGATGAAACAGATGGATCAGTATTCAGCATCCTTTTAAGGCCACTACTCCCTTCCCTGATTGTGGTTGTGTGTTTACATTGACCCAAATGGCCACATATATACAATTTGGCAAGCTGCTTCTTACAAGCCTCTTATCATTCATGCAGTAGTTTTTCTGTATAATCTCTCTGCTAGCTGGCGTATACCTGAATGACGTGGCTCGTGACACTCAATGACAAATACCTCTGAATCAGTGCATAAGGGAAGGTGCTGTAGTGAAGGTAGCGTTTCACAGGTCAAAACTGAATTGAAATGAATTTACTGTTGAATCTTAGAATCTGTGATTACTTTAAATGCCTGTCTATGATGTAAGTCAAGAGCAAGGAACATTATCAAGGATCCCAGTCACCCCAACAACTGCCTCTCCTCCATCATGCAGTCTGGGAAGCGTTACCGCTGTCTCAAGGCCAATACTGAAAGAATGCGGAAAAGTTTTTACCCCCAGGCTGTCAGGATTCTAAATGAGGATTGTGGTCGGAGCACCTGCACATAGCCTTTGCACTTTGGACACTTTGCACTTTGGACAGTTCTTTCTTTCCTTCTTCTTTTATTTATTAATTTGCACAGTTTTGGAGTCAGTGGAACAAGCATTTCACTACATTTATAGGCTACCTATATATGTATGTGACAAATACAAATACTTTGAACTTTGAACTTTAATTAGCCCTTATATTTGGGTGCAGATACCCTCCAGCACTGCATTAGGCCTTTCAATTATCACCAGATCTCCACGGTTACCGCTTTGTGTTCAACATTCTTTTGTTTCTTTAGTCCTCCGTTCTTAATTCTTAATTCTGTCGGTAGGTGGTGATGATGATGTGTCATTTTATTTTTAAGGATGGATCATGGGCACCATCTTGTGGTGAAATGGGGGACGGATTGTTGTATTAGGGTGGTCTGGCATAGTGCAAACGCATACAATACGGAGGCTGTGCAAGATGCTCTATGTGACATTGGATTTAAAAGTCAGGGGGATCTTTATCCATGTCCAGTTTTGGGTTTCCTGTTGAAAGTGATTTGTATGCATTCTTTCTTACTCTCTCATGGTCAGGGTTTTCAGACAGACTGAATGGATTTGAGACTGAAAAATAAAAGACAGGACAGTTCTTTTTTTCAGACACAATGCAAATACGTGGGTTGCACATGCTGTTCAAGCTGTAATATAGTTCACCTAATCTGAGTTCATATTTACCAAATCGCACGTATTCTGTGTTTTTAACTTCGTTCAAAGAGTCTGTTTGAGAGAATGAGTTGTGTTTGTTTGTGCGTGGGCGGACGTGAATGCCTGGGAAGTGAGATACTTGCCTCTCTGTGCCTAGTCTTTAACCCCGTCACCTCCTGTGTGGGAAGGTAATACCGATGGCAGGAGAGTGTGTGTGTGTGTGTGTGTGTGTGTGTGTGTGTGTGTGTGTGTGTGTGTGTGTGTGTGTGTGTGTGTGTGTGTGTGTGTGTGTGTGTGTGTGTATGCTCCGCAGGGCGATCAGGCCACGACTGCCTGTGGAGATGGTCCTCTGCACTCAGCTCTGACTGACACACACCCACACACCCACACACACACACTCACACACACACACACACACACACACACACACACACACAGACCTCTGCACAGATCACGAGAGAATGGCAGCATCTCGCCTCCTGGCGTATTGAATCCATTTCCCATTATAAAGGTCAAAGGTCGATGGCCAAGGTCGGTAGGTCGGGCTGGTGCCACAGGCATGCTCCGCACAATACTGTACCATTTCTCAGGTGTGTATCTCAATAGCCGGCAGAATATATTGCCACTGTTGTTGAGGGATGTATTATTTATCATACCAGCCTTCCATATTGTTACCACACCATTCTGCAGATAGTCATTACATCATTATCGCAAAGTATTTTCTTTCAGACTTTCAGCCTGATGAATTTGATAGAATCTTCAGCACAAGCCCACAGTTGAAGGAGGACCAGTGACGGGGTCAGAGGTCGTTGGACATTTATTCATGTTCCTGCAGGGAGTCACTTTAGCATCCAGCAACATGATGACCAGGAAGCTGAATAACAGCACAGGGTTTGAATTGAAATACAAGTCAGCCATACGGGAGGATACAGTGGGTGAGTTTGACAGAAAGGAACAACAAAATGTTTATTGTTGTTTGTTCCTCACAGCTGGGGACAGGTGAGGAAGGAAAGGGATGTCTGTGAAGGTGAGATCAAAAGAGCATCATTCCTTTATTGTATTACCAGGGGTCCTGCTAGTGGGTTGTTTCCGGAGGTGTAATCAGACAGTTCATTTCACACAAAACTCGTTCTCTCTCACTCTCTCTCACACACACACACACACACACACACACACACACACACACACACACACACATACACATATGCACACACACGTACACATACACATACGCACACACACACACACACACACACACACACACACACACACACACACACACACACACACACACACACACACACACACACACACACACACACACACACACACACACACACACACACACACACACACACACAAACACACACACACACACAGGAAGAGAACAATACTTAAACAAGACAGGAAAGCCTTGACATTAAATAATAAAATTAAACAGCGATGTAGGATGTACGTATGTAATTTCTATCGAATGCAATACGATGAGTCTACCCGATATTTGACAAATGTCAACTAAATGTCAAATATATAGTTTGAAACTACTGATATAAAGGTGTGTCCGTGTGTGTAGTGTACATGTAGTTAGATAGATAGATTGATCGATAGATAGATAAATACACTTGTCGGTACAAGCATAACATATACATAAATACATGCTCTGTGTATGTGTGTGTGTGTGTGTGTATGTATTTGTGTGTGTGTGTGTGTGTGTGTGTGTGTGTGTGTGTGTGTGTGTGTGTGTGTGTGTGTGTGTGTGTGCATGAGAACATTTTTTTGTGCAGTTTCTTTCTCTTGCGAATGTAAAAGGACTAACACTATGATACATCTTTAATTAACCACCCATCGTTGTAGATAAGCCTTTGTGTATTCACTGATAGGAATAATCCAAGCGTGATGAAATCTGTTCATTACTGTCCTATTGTTTGCAGATTGGTGAATATCCGATTAAGCCACTCCCCATCTCATGCTTAATAACTGTGGTTATACAAATTGTAGCCGTTAATGGAACTTACAGCATGACCACAGACTGTCAACTCAGCTACAAATTGCACACACTGCACACACACACACACACACACACACACACTGCATAAGACTGGTCATTTGGACCATGTTGTGATGCTTTATTGGAGGGTTCGTTTACTGACCTGATTTGTTGCTCTGTTGACTGCTTGGACAAAAAAGAAGTGTTTCCTCTAGCTCAACAGTACTGTAGAACTAAAAATGAAGTCATTTGTGCATTATTTCATGCCGACAAGATTTCTAAGTTTGAAACCCCAAAAGAGTGTGTTTGATTGAGAAGCTATAGGAACCCCAAAAGAGTGTGATTGATTGAGAAGCTATAGGAACCCCAAAAGAGTGTGATTGATTGAGAAGCTATAGGAACCCAAAAGAGTGTGTTTGATTGAGAAGCTATAGGAACCCCAAAAGAGTGTGATTGATTGAGAAGCTATAGGAACCCAAAAGAGTGTGATTGATTGAGAAGCTATAGGAACCCCAAAAGAGTGTGATTGAGAACTATAGACTTGGCCTTTGTAGAGCCCTCACCTCCTCGTCACTCACCACCTCATCTGCTATTCATTAGTTCACTTAAAGGGAATCATCCTGTAAGCTGATACACCTTGCACTGGGGTGAGCAACAGAGCGTTAAGGCACGTTAAGTCACTCACCTGGTGTTAGTCACGGTAAAGGTTTTAAACACCACGGCTCCTTCCTCCTTAGACGTTCAGGAGGGCCGATTGAAAAGCGGTAAGGGAGCACCGAGTGCTGCTGATAGTGTCCCTCCTCAGGTGTCACGCCGAGGCCGGTGGAACAGGTGTCTGAGGTGTGGTTGCATGACGCCAGGGCCGCTGGAACAGGTGTCTGAGTTGTCGTTGCATGACGCCGGGTTGTGGAACAGGTGTCTGAGTTGTCGTTGCATGGAGCTGTGCATTGGAAGTGGCTCACATGTGTTTCCCGTTTGTTAAAGGATTGTGCAGAAAGAGGCTTACAGTTTTAGAAAGGCACACTTCAGAGGCTCTGCTTGTATAACAATGAGGGGAACTTTACGGATTGTACTGGTCAAGGTTTTCTTCTTCGTCTCTCTTTCTTTCGCTCTAGCTTTCTTCCTGTCTTACTATTTCCCATCTTTCTGACTGTTTTCTTGTCTGGTATAGAGGAGGGGGGTTATATACCCTACATACTAAATTACAATTCAATTCAATTTTATTTATATAGCGCCAGTACAATACAATTGCCTCTAGGCGATTACACCCTGGTTGTAGCCTAGTATGTCTTTAAAGCACTGATTTAGACAATTATTTATTGTTTTGTTTGTTTAGTAAGAGCTCCCTTTCACTTCTTAGTCATTCTATTGTCACAGGTAACAAAGCTCTTTAATTGTGCTGTTTACTAGTGTTCTTTATACAGATGAATAACATTCACTAATTTGTGTAGGTCACTTCCTGAAATGAAAAGCATATCACTGTTGAGTGATCTCATGGCCGCCTTTTCGCTTTGGATTTTTAAAGACACTCACTACCTGTGCCCTGTTTCTATGGTAACCCTGTGGCGATAAGAGTGCAGGAGGGAGTTTGAAGGACCAAGGCCCTTTTGAATCGACGAGCTGCCGAGGAGATATTGGTGCTAACTGGCAGATGGGGAGCCGTTCGAGTGCACACACTCCCACTCGCAGATCGAGGGCAGAAGAGGGAGAGGGAAAGGGAGAGGGGGAGAGGGAGAGAGAGAGAGAGAGGGAGAGAGAGAGGGAGAGGGAGAGAGAGAGGGAGAGGGAGAGGGAGAGGGAGAAGGAGAGAGGGAGAGGGAGAGAGAGGGAGATAGAGGGAGAGAGAGAGGGAGAGAGATAGAGAGGGAGAGGGAGAGAGAGAGGGAGAGAGAGAGGGAGAGGGAGAGGGAGAGAGAGGGAGACAGAGAGGGAGAGGGAGAGGGAGAGAGAGAGGGAGAGAGAGGGAGAGGGAGAGGGAGAGGGAGAGGGAGAGAGAGGGAGACAGAGAGGGAGACAGAGAGGGAGAGGGAGTAAAGTTAACCGAATGAACTCCTCATTGTGAACGGTGTGTGGGCAAAGGTGCATCCATAGCTCGCCACGCAGCTCTCTACCACGTGATGCAATCACACACTGAAACGCTCGCTTGTTATTTGGCTCACATTGAGTTGCTCTTGCAGTAAATGTACTGTTGAGAACAGCACTCACAGGCACACACAGTGCCCAGTGTGCACACACACTAAATCAAGTGTACTGTGATAACATTAGAGGGTTTGTTATTGTGGCTATTGTGTATTTGGAAATGAGGTATGACTCACAAATGTTGAAAAGCAAGCTTTGATGATAAAACATATTCTACTTCAGAAACACAAATTGATCATGATCTTGTTATTGTTCCAATCACTGATCGCTGATCATAGATCTTTTTTGACGGATGTATCAATTAATCCAACTGCCTTTCTGACCTGCTAAGATATTGCCCCCTTAAACCTGTTGGTTTGTGTAAAGTGATGTGGATGTGTTTCAGTTATATATGTCTCATGTGTAGAAGCTTACAACAGTGATGACAGATGCTGAGAGTTGTCCTGGTCTAGCCATCAGTTCACTTTGTGGCTTTGCTTTTTTATTTGGCGCATGCAGTCATTTCAACACGGCAGGTCATTTGCCTCACGTAAATGCCCTACTACAAAGCCTTTAGAGATGGAACCAAATTGTCCACTTTCGCCATAAAACACTATCTTTCTCTCTCGTCCCCTTTGCCTGTCTCTACAAAATACATGGCCTGACCAAACATGAGTTCTCCTATCTCTGTGACAGATGGCACCAGACAGGTCTGAATAAGGTTATAGTAATATACGTGTGTGTGTTCATAAACTAGGTTATAGTAATATACGTGTGTGTGTTCATAAACTAGGTTATAGAAATATACGTGTGTGTGTTCATAAACTAGGTTATAGTAATATACGTGTGTGTGTTCATAAACTATTCATTAGTGAGTGAGTATGGCTTACTGTCTCTGACAGTAGCTAATAAATGGAAGCTTAATTTACTTTTTTTTAGATTTGTTTTTGGGCTTTTTATGCCTTTAATTGACAGAGCAGTGAAGATTGTGACAGGAAATGAGAGGGAGAAGAGGTGGGGAGTGGACAGGAGAAATGGCATCGGGTCGGATTCGAACCCGCGACCTCCTTGAGCTTCAAGCCCGAATGTGGACAGGGCTACTGTTTGATCCACAGTGCCCCCCTAATTTACTTTGGAAGTTGTGACAGTAATGTGTGCTAGGGTTCTGTTTACAGGACACTTTAGTTTACTTTTGAAGTTGTGACAGTAATGTGTGCTAGGGTTCTGTTTACAGGACACTTTAGTTTACTTTTGAAGTTGTGACAGTAATGTGTGCTAGGGTTCTGTTTACAGGACACTTTAGTTTACTTTTGAAGTTGTGACAGTAATGTGTGCTAGGGTTCTGTTTACAGGATACTTTGGTTTACTTTTGAAGTTGTAACCGTAATGTGTGCTAGGGTTTAACACTATCCTTTTGACAAAAAAACACTGACTGAATATAATGCTTGTTTTACCTCATACCTAAGATAAATGTCTTCCTTTTGGACCATATTACTTTTTCAGCTAAATTAATTTCAACCTTAATCACCTCTAATTAAATTGACTCTTGCCATCTGTTAAGCAAAGGCTCTAATCATTAGTTTCTCACTGTAAACAAAATGGATAACCATAAAACGGGCCTGGTTCAATAGTCCCCCGCTCCCCCGCTCCCCCGCTCCTGACTTCAGGCTTCTCCTCGATGCAGTATGCCAGGGTCCAGCACAGGGTCTGGGTGAGACGCCTGGGAGTTATTGGTGTGGTCTCTAAGTGACAGAGGAGTGGAGAGCGGTGACATGGTGTGCCTTTAGGCACACACACACACACACACACACACACACACACACACACACACACACACAGGTGATTCCGTTGAGTCTAAAACGGCGGAAAATGTGTCTTTGGAGAATCTGTTTGCCCGTGGTCATGTGGCTCTGTGCTCTGTGCTGCGTGCCGCATGCTGTTCCCCGGCATGTTTTCATAAAAGCAAAGCAAATAGAACGTGGCGTTCATGTTTTAATGAGGACGACGATCACGCTTGGTTTGTCTGAAGAGACCTTTGTGACAGTAGGATTCTGTGGGTTTCAATCTAATCATGTTCTTTATTTGATTTATCAGTGATATGACGATTATGAAAGAATGTCAAAGTCAGTTTATTGGCACAAACGATACTCCCGTGCATTTAGGGTGGTGACATGGGACACACACACACACACACGTTGAGGTTGCAGTACATTTTTCCTTTGCATTTTCCATTCCTGGACTGTCCTTCCTCCAGGAATGGCGCCCGGGGACCAAGTCAAGTGATCCGTCCTTCTTAATCAGGGACAGACAGGATATTTTTCGGTTGGGGTTCTTAGTGGAGAAAAACCTCTTGTGAACACGGGAGAACATGCAAACTCCACACAGAAAGGCCCAGGAGATAGCCCACCTGAGCACTGAAGGTCTGGGGAGGACCTGTCCCCCAGAGCCAACAGCGCCCCCTGCAGGGATCAAACCCAGGACCTTCTTGCTGTGAGGCAGCAGTGCAAGCACCTGAGTCACCGTGCCAAGTGCGTTAGATGTACTTTAAAAAGCTTGACATCAAGCCATCAACAATATCATGCAGCTATATTTGTCCCTGATTACATGTTTTCCTTAATTATGCTGTAATTAAAGGATACATAATTGATATGTGCCGGATTATTAAAAGTCTAAACTACAGTAGGGTGTTCCTCTCTCCAATCATGTGCCAAGACTGCAGACAACCATATCATTAGTGAAAGCCAGCCTGTTCTCTATGAGTCATATTCACACCATTCTACCTCCTTGGACCCAGCCATAATGCTCCTCTGGCACTGGAAGACCCTCAACACCCTCCTCTTCAGAAATAATTGGTGGGAGAGAACATAATTGACACCTATGTTCTCCTATGTCCAAAGAGAAGACGGAAAAACTGCCTCAGCTTCTTTTGATAAGAACTTGATGCTTTGATGGCTGATTTTTTTACTCAGGGGTTTATGTGGGGCTTATCCATTGTGAATATTTTCCAGTCTTTCACCTCATCATTTTTTTTTTGTAATAATATGCTTTGTGTTTCATCAGAGATGTTTTTGAAAAGTTGTTTTGAAAAATCCAAAAAGTTCACACGTTTTTATTCAAATTCAAAGCAAATCGCTAGTAAGTCACTGACTGCTAGACCTGATTTGACGAAGCAGTCAGGCATTTTATCCGATGACGGGAGGTTTGCTAATATGTTCTAGATCCAGAAATCCAGTACTTCTTTAAACTATAAATCACCGTCATACCATGTATCAGTCATATTGTTTTTCCTACAATTTGATCCAATAAATTATCATTGTGAGTTAATGGAGCATTTACAAGCAGTCGCACAAAAGACAAACGGCAATCACACAACACAGAACGGATCATTCAGTCCACTGCTATCTGATCATTATAGTGGCTTTAGCATTAAAACATTTAGCTCTTTTCCCTTCAAAATTTCATATTTTAGTTTTATTCCACGTTCAGATACGTAAAGATTCGTAATGATATCTGACCTATTTTTAACCCAGTCTTAAAATAAGCAGTGTTTTTCTCTAGTGGCCCTTTGGTTGGTGACGCGGTGCGGTTAGTACTTAATCAGTGTGTGGTCGTGTTAATTAAAGGTGCCCTGCGTCTCAGGTGAGAGATAAGGCTGCAGTCTCTGTGACGACCCGTAAGACAACACCTGTGACGAGCAGCCATATCCATGATTGTCATGACGATGCGCTCAGCCATTAGCCATCTACCTTCCCCACTTCTTAGCCCCAGTGCCCCAGCGTCTGCTAGTAAAATGCACGGTGAATTGCGATGAAAAGTAATTATGAGGGTTTTTCCAGCATCGTGTTCGTATGTGTGGTTGTGTGTTTTTGTGTGTGGTTGTGTGTGTGAGTGTGTATGTGTGAGTGTATATGTGTGTGTGTGTGTGTGAGGTTGTGTGGTTGTGTGTGTGTGGTTGTGTGTTTGTTTGTCTGGGAGCACACACACTCTTCAGCCCTTTCAGGTCATCCATTAAATGTTTGAGGGGCACTCAGCTGAGTCAAATATTTTGCTGAAGCTGCCACTGGGTGTTCTGTTGCTGTGTCGCTCATGGTTAAAGTTATCTGCCTCAGGCAAACACATGCACACACACACACACACACACACACACACACACACACACACTAACAAACAAACACACACACACACACACACACACACACACACACACACAAACAAACAAACACACACACACACCCACACACACACACACACACACACACACACAGACACACACATACACACTCACACACATACACACACACACACACCGGTAAACACACACAACATGCTGTCAGCAACCCTGAACCACTCATGCACTTACATTTGCAAAATGTCTCACAAACACAAACAAAGTGGGAAAAAAGTGTGTATCTATAAACAGGAGAACTACTTGCACACACACACGCACACACACACACACACACACACACACACACAAACCCAGATGCAGCATGATGAGTGCTTTGTGCTTGGATAGTGAATGAGTAAGAGCACGTGAGAGGGAGAGAGGGAGGGAAGGAGAGCGAGCGAGCGAGCGAGAGAGCACCAGAGGAGAGAGTGAGAGAGGCAGTGTGATCAACTGCTGTAAGAGCTACTTGGAGAAATACAGTCTGAAAGAGGCAGAGGAAGAAGAGAAGAGAAGAGGAAGAAGAGAACAGAAGAGAACAGACGAACAGAGAACAGTCTGCTTCATCTGGGTGTTTCAATTCTGGACTTGGGCATTGAGCTTGGCCTGGGATGTGATTAAGGAAAGGACCTAAGATGGACCTCTGAGAGAGGGAGAGAGGGAGAGAGAGACTGCCTGAATCTACTACTTATTCTACTTAGCCACTCACACACACACTCACTCTCACACACACACACACACACACACACACACATAGACTCTGGGGAAGGCTGTCTCCAGTGCCTTCCCTTCCTTCGAGGAGCATCTCAAACAGCAAGGTTGTCCCTCTTTGCACCCACACACACACACACACACACACACACACACACACACACACAGCACAGCCTGAGTGGAGCAGGGCGAGTGTTAGCAGGGGGAGATCAGTGGACTGCTGTGGCCACGTGCCTGGAGGAACGATGACAGACCCCGGCTCGAAGAAGCCTGGAGGAGCGATGACAAACCCCGGCTCGAAGAAGCCTGGCGGAAGGATGACAGACCCCGGCTCGAAGAAGCAGGGATTTAAAAAGTGCCGGAGCGCCACGTTCAGCATCGACGGTTTCAGCTTCACGGTTTCAGCTGGTGAGCAGAAGGATGAGCATGCAAGTGTGTGTGTTTGCGCAAAGAGAGAGACAGTGAGAGAGAGAGAGAGACAGTGAGAGAGAGAGAGAGACAGTGAGAGAGAGAGAGAGACAGTGAGAGAGAGAGTGTGTATGTGTGTGTGTTTGTGCGAGAGAGAGAGAGAGAGTGTATGTGTGTGTGTTTGTGCGAGAGAGAGAGAGTGTGAGAGAGTGTATGTGTGTGTGTTTGTGCGAGAGAGAGAGAGAAAGAGAAAGTGTATGTGTGTGTGTTTGTGTGAGAGAGAGTTTATGTGTCTGTGTTTGTGCGAGAGAAAGACAGAGAGAGAGAGTGTGTGTGAGAGAGAGTGTATGTGTTTGTGTGTTTACATGTGTTTGTCATTCTGTGCCTGCACTGAGTACACATGGGAGTTTATGTTTGTCAGTGTGTATAATTAGTATGTATAACTTTATTACTCATTTTCTTTCCCTTTTTTTGGACGTTCTGCAAGTGGTTCCTCTGCCAAACTTTGCATTTAGTTGAACTGTAGTTGCTGCTTAATGTTGTGGTGGGGGAGCTGTAGACTGCAGACCTGCTGGGTAAACGAACATGCCCTCTCATCCCACACCTGGTTGCCAGCAGTGATTATAATAGATGTTGATGCTGTTTTCAACCTGCACCCGTTTGCCCCTACTTATGAGAAACTTGCGTAGGCTGAGTAGTTCAATGCAACACTGGGCATTTCTACAAAATGCAATGCATCGTGTGTCTTCACAGCGATTGATGAGTGTCTAGAGTGAATGTCTGTGGAGGTAAACGTATCGTGTGTCTTCACAGCAATTGATGAGTGTCTAGAGTGAATGTCTGTGGAGGTAAACGTATCGTGTGTCTTCACAGCGATTGATGAGTGTCTAGAGTGAATGTCTGTGAAGGTAAACGTATCGTGTGTCTTCACAGCGATTGATGAGTGTCTAGAGTGAATGTCTGTGAAGGTAAACGTATCGTGTGTCTTCACAGCGATTGATGAGTGTCTAGAGTGAATTTCTGTGAAGGTAAATGCAAAAAGAGCGTTTCAAGAAGATGCGTAATATGTATGCTTTTCCTTATTTCCCTTTTTTGGACTCTGCCCCTCAAAGCACTGACTATATCCTTCATATTTGATCCGATAATGCAATGATGACTGAAAAGCACTCATCTGAACATGGTGTCGATTAGTCGCATCGCCTCGCGGTTGGGGTTTTAGAGGTCGCCTGAACAGAATATGATTACATAAGAGCCTCATTTCATTCTCTTTTTGTCCCTACAAAAATGACTCACAACCACTTATGACTTCCCTCTCCGACTAAATTATTGTCACAACCCCTTACATGCCCACAAACACGCACACGCACACACACACAAACACACGCACACGCACACGCACACGCACACGCACACGCATGCACACTCACACACACTTTTTCAAATGATGAGATAGACAGAGCAGAAACACGCTTTGCATGTGGTGTCTTCTGAACACACACCTTGAAAAGAGGTGAAGACAATGCAGACTGAGTGGAAGAAGAAAGGCACGACTTGTTGTTGTCAAAGAGTACGAAACGGCAGTAATTACATCCTTTTCAAAGGTCAAGTGGAGTGGGTTACGTAACGGCCCAATCACCCTGTGCAGAGGGGAGGGCAGAGGTGGAGAGAGAGATAGAGAGAGAGAGAGAGAGAGAGAGAGAAAGCGAGAGAGAGCGGGAGAGAGACGAAGAAAGTACATGAGGGAGGAGGAGAGAGAGGGAGAGAGAGGGAGAGGGAGAGAGAGAGAGGGAGAGAGACAACGAAAGTACATGAGGTAGGAGAAGAGAGAGAGAGAAACAACGAAAGTACGTGAGGGAGGTAGGAGGAGAGAGAGAGAGAGAGAGAGAGAGAGAGAGAAACAACGAAAGTACTTGAGGGAAGAGGAGAGAGAGAGCGCCTCTGATAATGAGAAACCGAGTCTTGTCTTTTTTATATCAAATCATACTGATGAGCTTCAGCCCTGTTTGCCTCCTGTCACCCCTGCCACTCTTGACACCGTCCACTTAAAAACACCACGTTGATGACAGGCAACACTGCCGCCACCAGAGGTGAATCTCATGACTCATTGAGACTCTTGAAGAACAAGAGTATATAATGATGTTGCCCTGTTGTCCCCAGGCTAGAAGGACAGGAGGTGTATGTCATCTTTCTCTCTCTCTCTCTCTCTCTCTCTGTCTTGCTCTCTCTCTCTGTCGCTTGTCTTAAGGGCTTGTCTTTCTTAAACCTGTTGACTTTGTCATGTCTTTCCCTGTGATTACCATCTCCTTGACGACTCACAACAAGAGTGTCGTCACTTTCCTGGGATTCCGGGCTCAGTGTGTGTTCGTGTGTGTGTGTGTGTGTGTGTCTGTGTGTTTGTGTGAGAGTGTGTGTGAGAGGGAGAAAAAAGCTAAGTGCTCCTGTATGTGTCTAGGTGGAGGCACATTAACGAGCAGGTAAGATTATGATGCCTCTTAGCCAATCACATGTCCTGAGGGTGCTGGGGTTGCTGGGAAGCAAGTGCTAACGCGGTTCCCTCGGCAGTGAGGGCAATTGGGAGTGCTGGGTGGGTGAGGGTGGGGGTGGGGGTGGCGGTGGGGGTGGGGGTGGGTGGGTGAGGGTAGGGCTTGGGGGATTGCTGGGGGCTGGAGAGTGGGATAGCGTGTTGCCTTAGCCAAGCGCCCCAGGGAACTTAATGTCGTCATAGCATTAGAGGAGACACCCATGAGGAGTCATTAGCACTAATGAAGTGCTCTCTCTCTTTCTTCCTCTCGCTCTCACTCCCTCTCTCTCCCTCTCTCCCTCTCGCTCTCTCGCTCTCACTCTCTCCCTCTCGCTCTCTCTCTTTCTCCCTCTATTTCTACCTCTCTCTCTCTCTCCCCCTCGCTCTCTCTCTCTCACCCTCACTCTCTCTCTTTCTCCCTCTCACTCTCTCTCTCCCTCTCTCTCTCTCTCTCTCCCCCTCGCTCTCTCTCTCTCCCCCTCGCTCTCTCTCTTTCTCCCTCTCACTCGCTCTCTCTCTCTCTCTCTCTCCTGCCCGGTCCTTAGCTCAGCCTCAGCACCACTGCAGCCCCTGCATCTCGTGCCAGCCAGGCTTCTCTCAGAGAGTGAAACAGCCTGCTGTGATTTAAAAAAAGGCATTATATGGGCAGAGCTGATAAGCCACTGGGAGGGGCACAAACCAGGCCACCAGCAGGTGGCGCCAAAATCAAGGTTTGGGCCAACCTTAACAAAGCAGGCCTTTGTCCACTAGAGCAGGGGTGTCATGCTCAAATACACAGAGGGTTGAAATAATAAAAGTGGGTGTTAGTCGAGGGCCGGACAGTGGGGCAAGCGCTCCCTAAATTGACATATGCTACCAACGCGGGGACAGTGCATTGTGGGACTTGCAGTATTTGTGGTGTGTTCGAAATACCAGCTGACGCCGCAGACAAGCTCTGATAGATAAATAGATGGATACTTTTTTTAATCCTGAGGGAAAATTAGGCAAACCAAATAAATGTTACCATTGCTCATTCAAATCAATGGAACTTTTTGCAACATTCTGGGAGCTGGCTGGCCAGATTAAATGGCTTATCGGGCCTGATCAGGCCCCCGGGCCTTGAGTTTGACACATGTGCACTAGAGGAAAGATATAGTGTTAGATCTCTAGTCATCGTTCTTGTCAGTCCAAAAAGGAATGCTCACCTTTTGCTCAAAAGCTTCAGGAAACATTTTTGCATATTACGTAGGCATTGAAAAACAAATAAATCATTTGATTCTGGAAATACACTTTAATGAGACAGTACACGCTGATTCAGGATCTTTGATATTTTTTATAACTTGTTGCCTGGGAGCATTTCTTTAGGAACTTTGTGCCATTAGCTGTCCCTCTGTAGACGAAAACCCTCCCAGTATTTAAATCAATCAATCTCTCTCACATGTTAACCTGGGGCCTCACTGAATTCTTCCCTAGAAAACCTTCATGTTGTGCCTACAGTTTTTCAAAACACCTCACACACAATTAGCAGAACCACACACCCAAGTGGAAATAAACAATACATTCACCAAACACTACACAAGACCGATGGTGCAGACTGATGAAAATATAATACATTTTTCTCCATTAACCCATATTAGTCAACATGGAGATTCACAACAAAAATAACTAAACATGTCACAGTTTTCATAACTGCATGACACTAAGCTATCGGACAAACATAACATTATATCCAGTACCAAAAAAAAGAAAAGAAAAGAAAAAAAGATCTAAAAAAAAAAGAAAATACTGAACAACAGAAAATGCTATACATCATCTCTCCGCCTAGCTGGATCCGGCCAGAGAATTTCATCTACATCACAGGCAATATCCTCATTGGCCAGAAAACGTGGGAACAACCGTCTGGAATGTCGAATCCATCCTTGTACTACCGCAGCGTCAATTTGGTCCCAGGCCTCCTCCATGGCCTGAATGAGGGGTGTCAGAGCCTGGAGGGATTGCCTCAGCATCCATCTGTAAAACTCTCTGAAATACAGTGAAAGACAAGATTGTGTGGTTCAGCATAGATTTAGTATAGAGTACATTTACATGTAAAAAGGTATGCATCATTAGAGTGCTAAGGTGAACAATACATACCTCCACATACATACCTCCACATACTCATGCCGCAGCTGCTTGACCCTCTATGAGTAACGCTCCAAAGGCACCATCATAACCTGATTTTTGGTCAGGATGCGTGCAAGTGTAGAAAGAGAGACCTGATTCACATTGTGGAAAATGGCTTGGTCGCCAATAATGTTGGCTTGGATTTCTCTAAGCCTTATTGTATTGTTCGCCAGAACCATGTTAACGATCTCCCTTTCCTGCTGTTGGTTGAACATGGGCGCCCTTCCCCCTCCTCGAGGTCGACGCTCAATCCTATGTAGAACAAAATACATGTAACCTACTGTAAAATGTCACAGGAAGGGGTATACAAAGTGCTGATATGGTGCATGCAATAAGCAGCTGTGAACAGAAAATGTTTTCACCTGCTTTCTTGTCGAAAGGTCCTAATGACAGATGCCACTGTGAATCTGCTAATATTCGGCTGAACTCTCAGTGCAGCCTCCCTCATCGTCAACCCATGGTTTATTACATGGTCAACCAGTGTGGCACGAATTTCATTAGACAAATTTGGTCTTCTTCTTTGAGCCTCTCCTGCTTCAGGTCTTCCTCTTCCTCTTCCTCTTCCTCTTCCTCTTCCTCTACCTCTACCTCTGGCACGGCCTCTGGCACGACCTCTCACTCTCCCTCCTTCTGCTTCTCCTCTTCTTCCTCTTCTTCCTTCTCCTTCTGCTTCTCCTCCTCCACCTCTTCCTCTTCCTCCTTGTCCTTCTCCTTCACCTTCGCTTTCTCTTTCTCTTTCTCCTTCTCCTTCGCTCACTCTCACTCTCACTCTTCTTCTTCTGGTTCCTTCCATTTTGGTTGAAAATAGGTGAACTCACCTGCTGCATTTTAATAGTGCTTAAACCTGATTGGTGTGTCTACAATTAAGCAATCATGTGTTTGCGCACCTGATGTGTGTGTTGAACCAATTACCGTGGTAATTTGACTGTCAGTGCTTTGGAAATGCAAGGAAGTGACGTCTTGATATACTTCTGTGTCTAATGCATACAAGTGTGTTTAGTGTTTTGCAAATCACTTGTGTGTATTGTTTCGCAAAAAGTGTGATGTTGACATGTGCTTATAGTGGTGCAAATCTGAGCCGTTGTTTTGCGCCTTAATAATTGTGTAATTCTTTAGATTTTAAGTGTTTATCCAATCGTAAAAACTGTAAAATGAATCCATTGCACCTAATATAACACCGCCTGATAACACTACTCAGAACTAATTATTACCACAAATAAAAATAGCTGGTGAAAACATTTAGTGAGAAGTGTAGCGTTAGCCAGGCACCTGGGAATGAATGTAACAGTTTACGTTATCCTGATCAACCAAATTCCTCTTCCTCTTCCTCCTCTGAAATCGTGGCTGGATTGCTGCTATAACAATACACCCTACATTCATGAACATATTCACTCATAGCCGTAGACAATGAGTTAGTGATGTTCCTTTAGACATGTGTTAAACACTCAGAGATGCCATGGTCAAAAGAAAGAGTTGCCAGTCAACATTGCACATCTGGGTTCATGGGCATGAAAAGGCAATCATGAAATAAACACGCTCAAGTACTTATGTACAGTTCTGAGGTACTTCTACTTTATTCCCATTTTATGCTAATTTATACTTCCCCTACACTTCAGAGGAAAATATTGCCTTTCTACTTAATTTATTTGACAGCTTTAGTTACTAGTTACTTTTAAGAGTAAGATTTCCCATAATGGATTATATAACTAGTTTTTAAAATACAAGACATCGTTTAAGCCAGTGGTTTGGCTTGATACAAAAAGCAGCGTGTAGTCGGGGTCACATTTCAGAAGTCTAGCAGTTGTTAACAGCTCCACCATATAGTGATTCAAAAATCAAAGACTTGAGGAAAAGTCTAAAAACAGAAAACATCAGATATATATGGTGTCTCTGTATAGAAAACATTAATTTCAAACCAGCTCCACCTCCAGCAGCAACAGCAGTAACATGCTGCTCACACACCCTGATGCTCCATCATCAACATGCTGCTCACACACACTGATGCTGCACCTCCATCAGTAACATGCTGCTCACACACACTGATGCTCCATCAGTAACATGCTGCTCACACACTGATGCTCCAGCAGTAACATGCTGCTCACACACCCTGATGCTCCATCAGTAACATGCTGCTCACACACTGATGCTCCATCAGCAACATGCTGCTCACACACCCTGATGCTCCATCAGTAACATGCTGCTCACACACACTGATGCTCCAGCAGTAACATGCTGCTCACACACACTGATGCTCCATCAGTAACATGCTGCTCACACACACTGATGCTCCATCAGTAACATGCTGCTCACACACACTGATGCTCCAGCAGTAACATGCTGCTCACACACACTGATGCTCCATCAGTAACATGCTGCTCACACACACTGATGCTCCAGCAGTAACATGCTGCTCACACACACTGATGCTCCAGCAGTAACATGCTGCTCACACACACTGATGCTCCATCAGTAACATGCTGCTCACACACACTGATGCTCCAGCAGTAACATGCTGCTCACACACACTGATGCTCCATCAGTAACATGCTGCTCACACACCCTGATGCTCCATCAGTAACATGCTGCTCACACACACTGATGCTCCAGCAGTAACATGCTGCTCACACACACTGATGCTCCACCATCATCAGTAACATGCTGCTCACACACACTGATGCTTCAGTATTCATAATCTTGTGATGTCATTTAATAATATATCAGTCAGAGGGACCAACATTTTGCTGCTGATGCTTGTGTTCTTTTTCTTTTACTTAAGTAGTATTTTTCAAGCGGGACTTTCACTTGTAATGGAGTATTTTTTACATTGCTGTTTTGGTACCAATCCCTTAGGAAAGGAGCTGAATACTTCTCCCACCACTGGGATTTGGTGCCGCACATTTGGTTGTTGGTACAAAATGATATAGGTCCATTAACAAGCTGACATGTGTGAAGAACACAGGCATAGTCAATAGTATTCAGGTGATGCTAAAGCTCTTTCTGCAGCATTCCTCCTCATACCTTTCCTATCCTGAGAGGCACAAAAGTCTAGATGTGGGCCTTTGTTTGCGAGGCTGTTGAAGACTGTGACCTTGGCTGGCGAGCCTGCCTTTCAGAGCGGCTAGGACAGTGTGTGAAAGCACGACTCTGCCTGAGCCACGGCCTTCTTCACTTCAACACCTACACACACACCTCCATCCGCACATGCTGACCTTCAGACGCTGTGCCTGCCTTTTACACAAAGATCAGTGCTGTCGCCTTCTTCTCCACACTAGGAGGAAAAGAGGGAGAGAAAAAAAAGAGAGACAGACAATGAGAGAGAGAGAGAGAGAGAGAGAGAGAGAGAGAGAGAGAGAGAGAGAGCGAGCGAGCTGTACTGAGTAGTTCATAATTGCCTTCTTGGTGTTTCCTTCTCCTCTCTTCTATCTCAGACTCTCACTGCATCTTTAATAAGAGCATTTGTTTCTGTTCAAGGCTCGCGTGGCCTTTGTGTCATGCTTTAATGATACAGTATAATATTGTGGCAAACATATTTGACCATGTGAAGGGGAATATCAAGCCTAGTTTGTCTTTCTCCTTGAGGTTGTTCTGCATGTCTGTCTGATTTATTGGTGCTTATGAGGCTCATGGCCATGCACGCTCAGACAGACAGCCTCTCATGGAAATATGTATCAGATGCTAAGCTCCTTATGCACCTCAGGGTCATCGCAAAGGCCCCTTATTTGTACTTGTAATGGCTTCAGGAGGGTGGCTTTTAAGCAGAGCTGTACACATTATTTGATCAGAAGTAGTTTTGATCACTGAAAAACTTTACCATATCAGGCCCACAATAGTACACAAAAGCTGGGTTTGAAAAACGTTCAATGTGGCCTAGCCTTCTTGGACGAGTGTTTTACAAAAGTTCAAAAGTAACAGTAAATGAAACAAAAAGCATTAGGAGTAATAAATGTCTATCTTTGATATCATATGTGTGCTGGTACAGAAGCTCTGAGCAGCTGAAGTAAGATTCTGCATTAAGGTTCTGGTTTTGATGCAATAGCATTGAATGATTTAGATTTAGACTAGACTTAAATGTAAAACTCAGTCACTCTCAGCGAATGCACGTCATACCGCTTCTGCTGGAAATTAGGGGGTTAATAGTTCTAACCAAGATAGGCCACATTTTAGTTTTTTTTCACGCTTTGTTTATAATTGCTGCTCAAGCCTTAGGCTACCTAAATCTGTAAACACCTTACTGTTCTCCCTATGTGTATGTGATTTATGTCTGTACTGTATGTCTGTGAGTTGCACAACTGCATAAATGTATAAGCTACTGGATGACCTACATTTCCATCATTACATTACCAATCAGGTGTAAAGCCTGTTTGAACAGGGAACCTCCTTCCCTTCATAGGCTTTCAGGTAGATATGTTTCAAACTCTCCAGCATTCACAAAGACCCATAACACTGTAAGGTCCAAACAATCGTATCAGAGGCTTGTAAAGAGCAGGTAAATCTATCCCTTTTGTTTAGTGTCTTGAATCCCATCCTTGCTGAATCCACAGTGCTCTTTTTCTCTGTGGCAACATTTTTCAAGTGCCAGCCGTTTTTGGTTGTGCTCTTAGGTCTTCGGGCCTCAGTGTTTTTTTTAAACGTGTTTTCCCAGATGGACATGAGCGAACGCCGCGACCTCAGGGCACTATAGGTCTGACTCACGCTTGTGCTCTCCGCTCTTCTGTGTGTCTGTCCGCAGTGGCCAATGAAGCTGGACAGAGCAGCACCCCGCGGCCCCACAGTCGATTTGCACGTAAGTAACCCACGACGCATATCTATGGATTTAAAAGAAAAAATATCTCGTACCATTCCTAGGGTTGAGAGTTAAATGTATTTCAGTATGAACATATTGTGGATAAGAAATGCTAAAGGGTGCTTCTGCTTAGTGTAGGAGTAAAAAGGTATAATTGCCCCTGCGTATAAGATACCTTACTGACCACTGTACTATAAAAGTAATATGAAAATTCTGATAAACCCCAAAATGAAGTCAGATTTGTATCAGTTATGACTGACTCATTGTCCTATGAATCTGATCTTATTTCAATAACAGTGTTATTCAGAATGTGGACTAGGTGGCAGCATCACACAGTGTATAATTATAACTATGAATGTGTGCATGTGTAAAGTCTTGATGCATGCAATTTAATTCATGTGTGTGTGTGCGTGCATCCATGTATGAGAGAAAAAAATACTGAGAGGGTGTGTGTTTGTGTGCATGTGTGTAAATGTGTGTGTGTGTGTGTGTGGGTGTGTGCCTGTGCATTGGTGTGTACACAAATGTGTACATGTGTTAGGAACAGATCCACTCTTTCCCTGCAGAGAGCGATATGGTCCACGGCCTCCGCTGCTGGGCATTAATACTGTCCTCATTTAACACACACACACACACACACACACACACACACACACACACACACACACACACACACACACACACACACACACACACACTCACACACACACACACACACACACACACACACACACACACACACACACACACACACATAAACACACACACACACACGCACACACACACACACACACACACACACACACACACATTTAACACACGATCCTGAATCACATCTCTGCTCCCACAACCAACAGGGACTGCACTGACCTCATAGAAGCATATTATGGCCTTAAACATGTGTCGGTTATTGCAGGCCAGTAGGCATTATCACTGACCTCAGATAGACTATGAGCCCAAATCACATCTCATTGTTCCCAGACCAGAGGGATAATCAGGCTTGGCCTCGCAATCTGCTCCGTGTCATGGTCCGCCTCTGGAGATCAAACAGCAGGGGGGGGGGGGGGGGGGGGGGGGCAGAGACTCAGGGCAATTCCATTGATAGCCAGCAGGGGGGTGGGGCAGAGACTCAAGGCAATTCCCCTGAAACCTACAGGCTGTTTCACACAGCACATCTCTAGAAGTATGGCTCTTTTGTTTCATGAAACATGTTAAAGTGTTTCCCGGTGCCTTATATGTTTGAAACAATGACACATAATGTTACTCTAATACTGGTTCTAAATGGAATAAAATGCTTGGAATCAATTGTGCACTGTGATTTGGATGTGTCACGTTATACAAAAGTAAAAGGAAAGTTGTCTTCATTGCTTTTTTCTAAGTGGTCCTAGTCACTGCCATTGAGTTTCTCTTTATTTGGCGCCCCAGGCTCAAAGTCCCAGAATGCATTATGGAATGCTATCACGGCTGGCATCGGCATCAAGGACAAAGACAAGCGGGGCATCCTCATCGACCCGCGGAGCCCTGAGGAGATCCTGGCCGACGAGCTGCCCGCCGCGGACGCGCCAGACGCCATGATGAAGACAGCTATCAGGTCAGGAATGGGGACACTTAACAAGACCCTTTTATTTACTTTATTTGCTCTGGTTCCATGTTATGGTATTTTGATTGAATATGTTGAAAACTATGATAGGTGGATCTTAAAGTATCAGAGTCATGTCTTCTGGACTTTGTTGACTGCTGAGGCTGGGCCTTAGTAAGGGTCAGTCATTTGTGACTGTGTATTATGATGTGACAGGCACATGACAT
>NC_137915.1:3916195-3923695 GCF_963457725.1 Sprattus sprattus
CTTTCAAACGGTAGTTTTAGGATACATTTAGCGCGTATACCACCACTCCATTGGCTTATATGGTAGCTTGCCAGCTATCATGCTACATACACTACATGTAAGTATTTTTGGCTTATAATTAATTAAAAAATGACGACAGTCTTGTTTCGTGCTCTACACAGTTGTATACATATATATTTGCAACCATGTTCTTCATTAGACTTTTTTTTAAATCGCTAGTTTCATAGCTCATACAGTCACGCATGACGTACCCGAAACCTAGTGGCGTCTCATTTCATAGGGGAAAGATCTCAGCCCTTGGCCCTTACACTTGCAAGTGCTAGGGTTAAGACTAAGACAAGATTAAGCAAAAGGGGCAAGGAGAAGAATCGAGATTCGGCCTTATTGTCTGAGTGGCAATGCACAATGCAAATTTTACGTTTAATTTGCACAGTTATATGTCCATAAATGATTCGATCAATCAGTCTGTCTGTCTGTCTGCCTGTCTGTCTGTCTGTCTGTCTGTCTGTCTGTCTGTCTGTCTGTCTGTCTGTCTGTCTGTCTGTCTGTCTGTCTGTCTGTCTGTCTGTCTGTCTGTCTGTCTGTCTGTCTGTCTGTCTCTCTGTCTGTCTGTCTGTCTGTCTCTCTGTCTGTCTGTATGTATGTATGTATGTACTGTATGCATGTCATCGAAAGAGTCTTATCTCTACTGAGAGAGAGCGCGAGCTGTCAACGTGTTTTCAGAGGGGTTCAATTGATCAAACCTCAGGGTATTTGCTTTTAAAAGGTTCTCTCTGTGTGTGTGTCAAATGTCCAGAGACTGAGATGACAACACTGTAAATGTAAATGTCTGTTGCCACCGGTAAATATAGTCTTGCCTGTCTCCTGAGCCAAGTACAGGTTTGAGACATGCTGAGGATGTTATGTAGTAGCTAAGTAAGTCTAGGTCTCTTCATCCAAATGCGCCCTCTTGTTTTCACGTTTTGTATGGCATAACGATTTACTTGCACACAGAGTTTAACGAGAACTATTTATTATTCCTTTTTTATAAAGTAATTTGTTTCCTTAGCATTCATTTCTGGATAATCCTGGTTGGGAACCATAACCACAACACTTACAGCAAAGACAATTGGCGCACCATCCAGGAAGTAACACTTTCCTAGAAGGAAGACATACTGCGTACATACTGCATACATACTTACTATCCTTTTATCTATTTTGGTGAATCTTAAAATGATTTTTTTTTAATTATATATGTTAATGTTATACATTTTGGATAATTTAAGTAATAAAACATAATGGCATAACAATAGCTCAACCTTTGTTAGCTGGCTAGCTAGATACCATAAGCTTCATCCCATAGCAACCGTAGTCAATGCTATCGTTGGTTCCCTTTCCTTTTATAGTGGACCTGTGCGTGTGGACTGCATGTACATACTGTTTTAAAGCACTGGCTCAGGGTCAAAAGAAAAAGGAAAATATCTTTACACTATGTATTTAGCATGTACATTAAAGAAAAGCGATCTTTTAGTATGTATGCCCCCTTGGAATAATATTACTTGGTGATAAAATGAGACTCATTTATTTCACGCCTCTGCAGATTGTATCAGATTACCAGCAGTGGGTTTTATGGTTTATGAAACGTTTATGTATATGATTATTCCCTGGTGGTGTAAGATCTGCACATTGCCTTTCGTTTCTCATAAAAGGCATTCGCATATGAACTCGTTACAATTCCCTTTATGTTTTTTGATTTATGCAACAGCAAAATATGATGCATATTTACCCAAAATATCAGCCAAATATCGGCCATCCTAAGCCATTGAATATTGATATTGCCATTGGCCCTAAAATAATGCACTAGCCGCCTGGACTCTTCACTTTGTAGTGTTTTGCTCTAAAGCGGTAAATCCTGACAAAAAAAATGCGTTGAGACAAAAACAAGGATCTGTCGGTAGACCACATCATGGTTATAAACAAATCAAACAAAAAATGTAGCTTATTTTCTTAACACATGATGAAATGACAGCATTAATCACAGTACTGATTTCCAATTAATATGCGTACGGTCTCTCAAGGGCCCCTTGTATGTTTCTCAGTCCAGACAGAGCATTTTGACAAAAATATCATTACCATATTTAGTTCAGCATGTAACCATTCGAAGCACAAAGACTCTGAAGAAGACGCTGTTAGCAGCTGAAAGTGTCGGTTAATGACCTACTTGCGGAAGTGGATCAGGGAGGACAAATTGGAGCCTGGAGCAAATCAAGACCTCGGACACATTATATTATGGTTCTGTCACCTTGTCACGATGATTGACAAGGCTTCCCCCACACGTAATGTTATTGGGAAAAGCCATGACTAATGGAAAGAAATTGAGACAGTGTGGGCTTGCTCTGATTGGTCTGTCCATCATACTTAATGTCTCAAATTACTAAAGGTGACTTTTGCCTTAGAGGCAGAGAATTTCAAAGACTCAAAAACATGATCTAAAATGCGTCATGTAAAAAGGGGACTGTTCTGCAGCCAGTGTTGTGGGAGGTGCTCATTCTCTTCTGAGGTTTTCAGGAGTATATTTGAAGTGTTACTGAAATGGTGTATCGTTTACCAGACATGTACAAAAAAATATCAAATATAATATGTTTGCACTTGCATGATATGGTTTCCCTCATGTATCCCCTTGGAAAATCTGTCTCTAATACAAGTTTTGTAAACCCCCCCTTTTCTATCTGTGAGTCGCATTATGTTAAATCCCGGTATGAAATGCACCGTATAAATTATATAATTATTATAATTAATATTCGATTTGATAACGGTACCCATACATACATATGTGCAGCTGTCAAACATGAGAGATGTCCCTCACAATTATCCAGAAAAGACTGAAAAAGCCTGACAACTTCACACAGCTTCTCGATTAAAATGTGGCAGAACCCAGCAGATTTGTTTTGTGTGTGTGTGTGTGTGTGTGTGTGTGTGTGTGTGTGTGTGTGTGTGTGTGTGTGTGTGTGTGTGTGTGTTAGTGTGCCTGTGCACGCGTGCCAGTGTGTGAGGGTGTGGGTCTTACCACACCTGCTACAGTGTGGGGCTGAGGTGATGTGAGATCCACGAATCTCCCTCTCTTTCTCCCTCCCTCCCTTCCTCCCTCTCTCCCTCTCTCTCTCCCTTTCTCTCTCCCTACCTCTCTCTCTCCCTCTCTTTCTCTCTCTCCCTCCCTCCCTCTCTCTCCCTCTCTCCCTCTCTTTCTCTCTCTCCCTCCCTCCCTCCCTCCCTCCCTCTCTCTCCCTCCGTCTCTCTCTCCCTCCCTCTCTCTCTCCCTCTCTTTCTCTCTCTCCCCCCTCCCTCTCTCCCTGTCTCCCTCCCACTCTCCCGCTCTCTCTCTCTCCCTGTCTCTCTCCCTCTCTCTCTCTCTTTCTTTCGCTCTCTCTCTCCCTGTCTCTCACCCTCTCTCTCTCTCTTTCTTTCGCTCTTTCTCTCCCTCTCTCTCTCCCTCTCTCTCCCTCCCTCCCTCCCTCCCTCCCTCCCTCCCTCCCTCTCTCCCTCTCTCCCTCCCTCCTTTCCTCCCATCTCCTCTGAGTCGCCTTATTACCTCCAGCATGAGGGAGAGAGGATTGCATCAAAATAGCCCCCCCCCCCCCCCCCCTCCCCACCAACCCCCCACCTCCCCCACCTCCGCCCGACCGCCACCTCCACACCCTGCGCTCCACACACTATGTGTGTGTGTGTGTGTGTGTGTGTGTGTGTGTGTGTGTGTGTGTGTGTGTGTGCGCTCCACGCAGCAGATGAAGCCATTATGTCTCTGATCTCCCTCTCTTCAGGTGGCTCCTCCATCGTATGGATGCATTGACCTTTTCACTCTCGCCATCCACGCCTATCTGTTTCTGTTTCTGTTTCTGTTTCTCTTCTCTCTCTTTCTTACTCTCTCTCTTTTTCTCTCTCCATGCCTATCTGTTTATCTGTCTATCTGTTTCTCTTCTCTCTCTTTCTTACTCTCTCTCTTTTTCTCTCTCGATGCCTATCTGTTTATCTGTCTATCTGTTTCTCTTCTCTCTCTTTCTTACTCTCTCTCTTTTTCTCTCTCGATGCCTATCTGTCTATCTGTCTATCTGTTTCTCTTCTCTCTCTTTCTTCCTCTCTCTCTTTTTCTCTCTCCATGCCTATCTGTTTATCTGTCTATCTGTTTCTCTTCTCTCTCCTCTTTTTCTCCCGGTATGCCTTCAGGCACTGTGGAAGTGAGGGAGCATCGTATAGGTGTGATTATGTTGATGCTCCACTCTACTCTGTCAGGCACATAGACCTGTGCAGAGTCCTTGATTACATTCCTCTCTCTCTCTTTCTCTCTCTCACTCACTCTCTATCTCTCTTACTCTCTCTCTCTTTCTCTCTCTCACTCACTCTCTATCTCTCTTACTCTCTCTCTCTCTCTCTCACTCACTCTCACTCTCTCTCTCTCTCTCTTTCTCTCTCACTCACTCTCTCTCTTACTCTCTCTCTCTCTCTCTGTCTGTCCCTCCCTCTCTCTTTCTCTCTCTCCCTCTCTTTTTCTCTCTTTCCCTCTCCCTCTTCTCTCGCTCTTTCTTACTCTCTCTCTTTTTCTCTCTTTCTTTCTCTCTCTCTCTTTCTCTCTCACTGTCTTTTTCTCTCTCTCTTTCTATGATGGGGCCCCTGGATCACCAAGCTTATTTTAGTGAAGAAACCTAATTTTCCAGTCGACTGGTGCCACGCTCAGAAAATGAGCAGAGAAGCAGGGTAGTGGAGATGGAGATAGAGGTAGAATGATAGAAAAGAATGAGATCGACTCGATGGAGACAGACAGAAAGAGTATGAGAACGGGATCAAACGACAGACATAGAGTCAGATCGATGGACAAAAATGACAGACAGGAAGGATCATTGTGGACAACCAGAGTAAGTGCGGCCAGCTGAGGTCATGTTTGCAGTGGGGCGGTGCATTGGACAAGGTTGAGCTGGGTCCGAAAATCAAAGTTGGGTTAAGCGCATTGGACTAAAGTCCCATTACATGGGGATTTGGATACAGCTTGTTGCTATAGCCTTCCAACCACAGGCTTGAGACTGAAAAGATTGTGTGTGTGTATTGTGTGTGTGTGTGTGTGTGTGTGTGTGTGTGTGTGTGTGTGTGTGTGTGTGTGTGTGTGTGTGTGTGTGTGTGTGTGTGTGTGTGTGTGTGTGTGTGTTTCTTGCAGAGAAAACCCCTTCTCCCATTCCCGTTTTTCTCTCTCAGTTATAAAACATTGATGACTCTCTTCCTGACTCTCTCTCTCTCTCTCTCTCTCTCTCTCTCTCTCTCTCTCTCTCTCTCTCTCTCTCTCTCTCTCTACATTTGCCATTGACCAATAGTCAAAGAGATGGAGGCTGGTGTCCGAGACACAAGATGAGTTCAAGATGTCATTTTTTGGAAGATTGTTTTAGAGGTTAGACAACTCTCTTTAATAAAGCAGAAATGTCATCTGTTCATTAGTTCCTTGGTCATGCCCACGGAGGTCACATCCGTGCCCTTTCTTTCAATTAAAAGGCCTGTGTAGAGATGGTAACAGAGAGAGCACATGGAGGTATGAAAATATGAACTCAAAAAGGTCTTTTCCTCTGGTTAGGGTTTACATAGTATTCCCTAGGGGGCAATTCACTAGCCTGGCCGTTACCAGACTGTGACTCCATTTCATTCCGTCAGTCAGTCTGGGCCAACCCAATGCATTTTGGTTTCCGAGATGGGCGGGTGCTTATCTTGAGGTTTAAAATCATTGGAGTTCCCTTAACCAATCAGCAACGTTTAGTAAGCATTCGGTAGATTAAACTCTTCCCAAAGCCAGTTGGGAGAAGAGCTACGACGTCCTTTCCAATCATAAAACTTACAAGAAAATACTCTTGTGCTCCTTTTAATTTTCTGATGTTCTCGAGAGTTGAGACAACTTCTCCGATAGCTTTTCGTGTCTCTTCCTCCGTAGCCATTTTTGCTATACTGTTAAACTACAAACTCGGCTGGACTACATGAAACTCGGCAAGGCGAGTTTTGCGTCACAGCTCTGAACTGTTCGCTGATTGGTCCGGCAAAATTTTGAGTTCTGGAAACAATTGTCAATGGGGCTGGGCCAGACTGAGTATGAGCTTGAAATCAATTCAGGCGGAAATACGTAGGCTGGTGTCACCAGGCTAGCAATTCACAGCTGTCCTATACATCCCGGGAGTAATCTTCGCCATACACTGCGTTCTGTATGGTCCCAGTCCAAATCTCAAAGCCATATGTGCTTCATGGAATTTTCATGGCCATCAAAGGGGATCCTTTCCTATAGGGTATTAAAGATTCCTATAAAGTGAAGGTTTTGCATGTGCAATATTTATGAAGCAAATGTTTACTTTCGTCCAATTAAAACTGTGTTTTTTTTTTTTGCTTCATCCACTGACAGGCTGCAGAGGTTCACGCAAAGGGCATGGGTTAGGATGGAGGTTATTAGACTCCAAACACACACATAGAACTGGTGATTGGATAGAAATAGGAAGCTTATTGACTCCTTTCTCTTTCTGCCTCTACACCCTGGTCTTAAAGTCCTTTGGTAATGACTACTACTTAGACATATCAGACACTGGCTCCACAGATATAGTAATAATAATAATAATAATAATAATAATAAACTTATTTGTATAGCACCTACCATACAAAATGATGCAACTCAAAGGGCTTAACAGCAAAGAAATTACGTGCACAAAGTAATTACATGCACAGAGATCCACGTAAAAATAGACATCAAATAAATATAAAACATAAAAACCAGGATAGAGTGCATAAAATAGATAACACAGTTGTCAGTCCCTCCTTCCATTTCAAATCCTGTACCTCAGGGGCTCCCCTGTAAGCACTTCCTGTCAGTAACATTGCCTAAGGAGGAAGGAATGGACTCCCTCTACGGCTGCTCTAAACACATGATTTGTCATGTTACAGTACATGCGTGACAGGACATGCTACATGTTGTAGAACAGACTATGCCTAGAGCAGAATGCTTTATGTTATATATATATATATATTCGTATGTCACAAAGTACATCTCAATACTGTTAAATGACTAAGCTTGTGTCCTCTAGCCATGCCCTGGAGACCAGGGCACTGGTACTTGGTGCAGTCGTTTATGATGTGATCAGCTGTTTGCTCTGGGGCTCCATAGGGGCTGCTTTATGTCAATAATATAATACAGGTGACATACTGGCTAACACTGTAGGCTAACATGTAATTCACGTCACTGTGTCTAAGTATGTCTAACTAGTATGCATTACACCACTTAATGAAGCATTTCCTCTAGAAGTTACATGTTCTTGACAACAGCAGAAGTATCCCCGTGGATACCAGCGCAGGTGGAGCTCTTTTCAAGGGAACAAACTTTCCAGAAAATAACACCTTGTCACCTGCAGTTGTAATCGGTCACAGTGTCGTGTGGGTTTTATGACAAGTAGTCATTAAAGCCTAAGCCAACTCTCACACACACACACACACACACACACACACACACACACT
>NC_137915.1:3933695-3941195 GCF_963457725.1 Sprattus sprattus
TGTGACTCATGGAAAAGAGATTTTACAATGAGCTGTTTTAATGAATTGACGTGAATTGATTGAATTACCTCGCAATGGATTATTTCCTTTGAGTCCTTATTATGCTAACTTCAATTTTCCTTCAAGATTCCCGTTTTTAGGCTGTGTCAGCACCACAGACTTGTCTCTCTGTGCAGGGCCCTGTCCTCACATCGCACTCTTCCATTTCATTAAGTTAACATTACAAGGTAAATAGTGTACACTTGATAGGGTGATTGTGAAAACACAACCATTCTGATCCTCTCATTTTCAGAAATACAATCTGGTCATTCTTGGTGGATTTCAATCGATTAAAACAAATTACTGGAAGCTGCTGGAATTCCAGAATTTAGGAATACCATGGACTGCAATATGGACTTAGGAATACAGTTAAAATACAGTTTTCACCATGTCACATATTTAGTTTGTTGACAGACTTTGACAGGCCATTGAAAATGCTCATGCCATGGACACAGCAGTCTTGTAAGAGTGAACGTAAGAGGGACTTTTATCTTTACGTGCACAGGAAGTGGAGTGCGGCGATAGCTGCCGTGGCAACTCTGAGCAGCTGGAAGGGATGAGTTGCAAGTGACCCAGCAACAGCCTCTGGCTCTGCTGTGGGCTGTATGTTTGTGTGTATATGTGTGTGTGTGTGTGTGTGAGAGAGAGAGAGAGAGAGAGATTGTGTGTGTGTGTGTGTGTGTGTGTGTGTGTGTGTGTGTGTGTGTGTGTTTGAGAGAGACAGAGAGAGAGAGAGAGAGAGAGTGAGAGAGAGAGAGAGATTGTGTGTGTGTGTGTGTGTGTGTGTGTGTGTGTGTGTGTGTGTGTGTGTGTGTGTGTGTGTGTGTGTGTGTGTGTGTGTGTGTGTGTGTGTGTGTGTGTGTGTGTGTGTGTGTGTGTGTGTGTGTGTGTGTGTGTGTGTGTGTGTGTGAGTGTTTGCGTGTGTCGGGGGACCGGGTGCTGTCAGCAGTAGTTTGTTGTGTTGTTTCTGGCTGGTGGCACGATGCTCATGTCCCCAGCTTTTAATTGAATTGTTCACAGCCTTTCAGTTCTGAATCTTATTTACATTGATTTGTCCAGCACCCCTCACCCCTCCCCCCATGACTTACTAACCAAATGAACACCCAGACACAAACACATACACAACAAATACACACACACACATATATAATTATTAAGGAAAAAAATACTGTATTTACACAGCCAGAGCAAAGTCCACAGTGTCTCTTAGCGGCAACACACACAACCTCCACTCCTATCTCACGTACACACTTACAGATGCAGACCTATAAAACACTTATAGATGCACGCCTATAGAACACTTATAGATGCACACCTATAAAACACTTATAGATGCAGACCTATTCACTCCCATCTCACGTACAACCATCGCTGGTGGTCCACATCAAATCAGAAAAACCCTCTGCTCACCTTCCCACAGTGAGGATGATCCCTGCTTCTGAGGGACCCAGACACACACACACACACACACACACACACACACACACACACACACACACACACACACACACACACACACAGATACTCACAGTGCATTCGGAAAGTTTTCAGACCATTTCAAGTTTTCCACATTATGTTGTTTCAGACTTATGATTCATCAGACTAAATCCTTTTTTCCATCAATCTACACACAAAACTCCACAATGACGAAGACAAAACTGTGACGAAGACAAAACTGTTTTTTTAAGTCTCCGGTATGATGAAACAAGGATTGAACGATTTGATCACTATTTCCAATGGTGTGTGTGGAGTAAACCAGGCACTGAGCTTCGCCTCATTAACGCCATCCCTACAGCCAAACACAGTGGTGGCAGCATCGTGCTGTGGGGATGCTTCTCTGTGACAGGGAACAGGAGACTAGTCAGGGAAGAGTGAAAGATGGATGCAGAAAAATATAAACCAATCCTGAGTGAAAACCTTTTCCAGGCAAAGGTTAGCGTTTTAATAAGTATTCCACCAAGAATCCTGGGGAAATCTCGGTGAAAGTTCTGGAGTGGCCCAGCCAGAGTTTGGAACAAATATGTATGTAAATGGGACATTTAAGCCTTTTATTTTTTAATAAATTAACAAAACACTACAAAACCCTGTTCTACACCCACTAGAGAAGTACTTCGGGGGGGGGTGTTGAGAGAGCAAGAGAAGAGAGGAGAGAGAGAGCATGTGTGTCAAGATGAAACAGAGGAGAAAAGACTGTAATTGTCAAGAGAGAGCATAAAGGAAAGGGATGGCTTTATCTCTCTCTTTTACACATGAAGGGTTGCGAGCGGTCAGGCTTAAAGCCACCTGAAGATTAAGGAGAGAAAACAGAGATAGAAAAATGAATAGAGGAAGATAAGAGCAGAAGAAGAAGAAGAAAAAGGGATAGAAAAAATGAAAAGAGGAAGATAAAAGCAGAGAGAAGACGGCAGGGCTCACATCCCCAGTGTGGCGGGAGTGCTCTGATGTAAGAGGACATTTCATGACTTGGATTGGAAAACAAATGCAGGAACGGGAAGAAGCCCTCACAGGGAATCACAGGCAAGCTGCTGCTGCTGCTGATGCTGATGCTGATGCTGATGCTGATGCTGATTCTGATGCTGAAGCTGATGCTGAAGCTGTTGCTGGTGCTGATGCTGATGCTGATGCTTATGCTGGTGCTGAAGCTGATGCTGAAGCTGTTGCTGCTGCTGCTGCTGCTGCTGATGCTGATGTTGATGTTGATGCTGGTGCTGATCAGGGCTCCACATTAACTTTTTGAAGTGGTTGCCAACTGGGCAACCAGGCTTGATATCTTGGTTGCCAGACCCCAGAAAATGGTTGCCCCAATTTTAACGCCCTGTTATTTTCAGTTATTTCTGTTTTTGCATTAAATTGATAATAACACAGCTATTCTTTCAATAGAAAATTGCATTTAATGTAATTTCATAACATATTAACAGGATGTGAAGAAGAACAGAACAGAAAAGTGTTTAAAAAGTGTTAAAAATTCATGATGTAATACACCGTGTTGAAAAGCTTGATGAGAATCGAGTGGTGCGCGTCACTCATTTTTCGCATCGCGGAATCCATTGGTCCTTCAATTGGTCCTTCAATTGGAGTGCCCGCCTCCGCACGTTGTGCCTCTGCAAATCGCTTAGAAGCTTGAGCGTGCGGCTTTGACTGCCAGTGCTTGTCTAGCCCTGTCGTTCTATAAGAGGAGTTTCCCTGGACCAGGGAACTGTTTCGGTCGCTTAAGGCAGGATATGTTAAGCAGGGTCGACAGAACAATCTACCTGCTTCCTCATAAAGGCCAGGGGTACTTCGCCTCCCATCCCTTTACAAAACCCCGCTTCCTTTTTGGGTCAGGCTCGGAGTTCTCGCCATCATTGACCAAATGAACAACGTTGACAGTGGTTGGCGTGTTTGTTTGATTTGGCTTAATGCCAAATTGAAAAAAATTGAGTTGTTTAGCTGCCGACATTTGACGAGCCATCGCGAGTGAGTTAACGTTAGCCTGCGCAGGTGAAATATAACTATTTTGACTGGGAGTGGGAATCCCAGGCAAAACAAAACGCGACGCATTAAAAAACCGAACACATTCATAATGATATTCACAGATGAAATACCATCGATAAAATATCATGTTTGCACTAAGAATAATAACAAAATTATTATTAATTAGACTTCATGAAATATGTGGGGAAATTGTGTGGTTGCCACGGGGGCAACCACGGGTGCTTAACTGGTTGCCACCCGACACATTTTGGTTGCCCGGGGCAACTGGGCAACCGTTAGTGTCGAGGCCTGGTGCTGATGCTGATGCTGATGCTGATGCTGATGTTGATGTTGATGTTGATGCTGAAGCTGGTGCTGGTCCTGTTGCTGGTGCTGAAGCTGATGCTGGTGCTGATGCTGATGCTGATGTTGATGTTGATGCTGAAGCTGGTGCTGGTCCTGTTGCTGGTGCTGAAGCTGATGCTGAAGCTGTTGCTGCTGCTGCTGCTGCTGCTGCTGCTGATGCTGATGCTGATGTTGATGCTGAAGCTGGTGCTGGTCCTGTTGCTGGTGCTGATGCTGATGCTGCTGCTGCTGCTGCTGCTGCTGCTGCTGCTGGTGCTGGTACTGGTGCTACCAGGTGTAGTGCAGCACTGGGTGCTGACGGACAGAGACATAGAGCCAGAGTGGATGGATTTGTCAGCTAAAATGATGTCAGCAAGCAGACTCACAGTGGGAGTCTCTCTTACTCTCTCTCTCTCTCTTACTCTCTCTCTCGCTCTCTCTCTCTCTCTCATGTGCACTTGACTGCTCTATAACAGGTGCTCACTCAGCATCTTACTCCCTCACCTCTCAACTCACTCCGTCACTTGTTCACCCATTCACCGACTCACACACACTTTCTCATTTGCTCACTCACTCATTCACACACTCACAAGCGCACTTACTCACTCCCTCACTCACACCATTTACTTGCTCACACACTCCTGATCACTCAGTTGCTGTCTGAATCATTAACTCAAATCCTCCCCAGCACTCAATATCTCACATTTGCCCACACTCCCTCACCCATTCAATAACTCACTGCCACTGCCACAAGCATATATATTTACACATAGTAGCTAAGAAACAGACCTACTCATTCAGTACTGTAACTGCCTCTTTAAGACACAGCACTAAAACACAGGGGCAAAACTTACAAAACCCTGTACTTTGATCTCGTATGCTGTAAGCATATGTTCAAACGCTATCATTAAACACAGGAAGAGGTCTCTTATTCCTAAGTCAAGCTGGCTTGAACGTGATAGGGTTGATTGGTCAGTGAATAAGGGCAGCCTCCTTTTGTCATGGAAAACAAAACAGCGTCTGTGTTGGTCCACGTCTGACAGAGCAGAACATATTGTGTTTTGGTCCTCACCGTTGCGATAAGAGCGTCCAATTTCCTGTCAGGGCCCAGTCGTAGCCAATCAGCTTGGAGCACTCGTGGAAATGGCGCTACGCCACAAGTGCTAATGTCATATTATTGGTTAGTTTCATTCCCTTGAGGTCATTTGATTTTTTTTTTTATTTGTTTATTTGATAAGAGGGACAGTGTACATTATTAAACATTAAAATGTAAATGCACCCAATTGTAGCCAAAAGGCTAGTTTCCATTGGCAGTCCCCCTGCCAGAGTAGACTAAAGATAGGGAAGAATTACAGCATAACATTGGGGAGGAGGAGAGAAAAGACAACCCCCAGACTATGTTCAAATCAAGCACGCTGCACATTCATGTTTGTTCTTAATTATT
Organism: Sprattus sprattus; assembly: GCF_963457725.1. NCBI lineage: Eukaryota > Metazoa > Chordata > Actinopteri > Clupeiformes > Clupeidae > Sprattus > Sprattus sprattus. Next base: position 3,938,977 of record NC_137915.1, read on the forward strand.
AGATGAGTCTACATTTCCCCTTTACAGCCTGATGTTATGAGTTATTGTACTTATTCTGCTCTCTTTTGAGAATTTCTCAGTCTGGCTGATAGTTGCTTTAACCAGAAACCAGAAAAACATTAGAGAAGTAATGAACTCAAACGTTTTTGTGCCTTTGGTTCCTTGGCCATCCTTCTCTTTGTGTCAGTAGTGTATTGTGGTCAGAAGCGGTGATGTGGTGCGGTCAGTAGTGGTGATGTGGTGCGGTATTAGCGGTGATGTGGTTTGGTATTAGCGGTGCTGTGGTGTGGTATTAGCGGTGATGTGGTGTGGTATTAGGGGTGATGTGGTGTGGTATTAGCGATGATGTGGTTTGGTATTAGGGGTGATGTGGTGTGGTATTAGCGGTGATGTGGTGTGGTCAGTAGCGGTGATGTGGTGTGGTATTAGTGCTGATGTGGTGTGGTATAAGCGGTGATGTGATGTGGTATTAGGGGTGATGTGGTGTGGTCAGTAGCGGTGATGTAGTGTGGTATTAGGGGGTGATGTGGTGTAGTCATTAGCGGTGATGTAGTGTGGTATTAATGGTGATGTGGTGTGGTATTAGCGGTGATGTAGTGTGGTATTAATGGTGATGTGGTGTGGTATTAGCGGTGATGTAGTGTGGTATTAATGGTGATGTGGTGTGGTATTAGTGCTGATGTGGTGTGGTATTAATGGTGATGTGGTGTGGTATTAGCGGTGATCTGGTGTGGTATTAGTGCTGATGTGGTGTGGTATTAATGGTGATGTGGTGTGGTATTAGCGGTGATCTGGTGTGGTATTAGTGCTGATGTGGTGTGGTATTAATGGTGATGTGGTGTGGTATTAGCGGTGATCTGGTGTGGTATTAGTGCTGATGTGGTGTGGTATTAGTGCTGATGTGGTGTGGTATAAGCGGTGATGTGGTGTGGTATAAGCGGTGATGTGGTGTGGTATTAGTGGTGATGTGGTGTGGTATTAGCGGTGATTGTGGTGTGGTATTAGTGGTGATGTGGTGTGGTATTAGCGGTGATGTGGTGTGGTATTAGTGCTGATGTGGTGTGGTCAGTAGCGGTGATGTGGTGTGGTCATTAGCGGTGATGTGGTGTGGTATTAACGGTGGTGTGATGTGGTCAGTAGCGGTGATGTAGTGTGGTCAGTAGCGGTGATGTGATGTGGTCAGTAGCGGTGATGTGGTGCGGTCAGTAGTGGTGATGTAGTGTGGTCAGTAGCGGTGATGTGGTGTGGTATTAGTGCTGATGTGGTGTGGTATTAACGGTGGTGTGATGTGGTCAGTAGCGGTGATGTAGTGTGGTCAGTAGCGGTGATGTGATGTGGTCAGTAGCGGTGATGTGGTGTGGTCAGTAGCGGTGATGTATTGTGGTATTAGCAGTGAGCAGAGCAGGCAGGGAAGGCAGACTGGTGGTCTGTGGGAAGCAGGAGGGCGTGCTGAGAGTCAAAGCTTCCATCCCCAGCTCCCACATACTGTACACACACACACACACACACACACACACACACACACACACACACACACACACACACACACAAACCATCCCCCGCTCCCTCTGTGTTTCTGACAGATTCATGCTCCTCCCTTCAAAACACACACACACAAACACATACACACACACACACACACATACAAAGGCCGCCAACTGCACATACACACACACACACACACACACACACACACACACACACACACACACACACACACACACACACACACACACAGTGCGTAAACATACACATGCACAACACAGATGAACATCTAGAGGCCACCCACTGCACATATACACACACACACACACACAAGGCCACATATGTTCACATACACACACATACACATATGGCCACATATGTTCACATACACAAATACACACACACACATATGGCCACATATGTTCAAATACCCATGCGCACACACACACACACACACACACACACACACACACACACACACACACACACACACCTTCTCTTATGAAATCCTATGAAAGATCTACTTAATCTAGATAATTCTGTTTCACCCAGTGCCACAGCAAAGCTATGTATGTACTCATGGTTACAAAAGCAATTCAGTTTTTAGTTTTTTTTACCCACTATTTTAAATCTTTCTTTTTCACAGCTTCTCAAGCTCTTGTAACTATCAACACACAACCTATGGCAGGTCATCCCGTATTGAGCTTGCCCCCCACCCCCTACCCCCTACCCCC
>NC_137915.1:3948695-3951195 GCF_963457725.1 Sprattus sprattus
TCTCGTCCCGTCATCGGTTTTTCGACCCCCTCGTTGCACACTTGAGTTCACGGCAGTTACAAGAGCAGCACCAGTTTTGAATGAATTATTCCCTTTCAGCAGCGCTAGCCTGGGCTTCTTTTAAAGAGGAGTGTCACAAATTATACCACATACTATATATTCCAAAAACCACAGCAGATCTCAACACATTCGCCTGCCATTTTATACTGCAGGGCCACCATTTCACTATATTACTGTTATGAGATTATGCAACAGTTGTATGCATATTCTTGTACATTGTGTATTACATATTTTCTATGAAATATGAAATTTTCGATAAAAAATCTGATGAGTGCTAAGCCTTAAACACCATAGCCATGACTAAATCAGATGACGCTCGTGTCCGGATTATAGCCTCTCCAGTGACATCATCCTGTGACTGCCACCGTGATGACATGGGGGCATGGCATTCTTCCGAGCTTCTGTATGGACAAAATAAGCCCTTGTCGATAAGAGACTTTGGACGGCTTTACTGTGACCATCTGGTGAATTCAAATCTACACATGGAGAAAAAGTTGAATAAAAGCTTATTTAGGACTGTAGTCTTAGTGGTTGATGCAGTACCAAAAAGCTTACAGTTTACAGACATATTTACTATGTGCGTAGTTAAAGTGACATTGTTTGGTTAGATCATGACCTTGCATCTCTCATTCTAAACCTGAAACCTATTGGCACCTTTACCTCCCTGCCCTACCCTAGGTGGGGAGAAACATTTAGTGGTTAACTTCATGGATACATAAGTAAAGATGCAAATTGCTAGTTAAGACTATTTGTCCTAATTCCATTGACGGGGAAACGCGGCTTGCAACACGTAACGTCCACTGTGCATGACTCAAAGCTAATTCAACAGCAACATCTTTTACCAATCTTTTTCAGAAACTTACCAATCTCATTTTGGTAAGTTACTGTAATGACATGAGCAAGATTGTATGTGTAAACAGAGGCGGGTATATTTATTAGACAAACAACATTTGCAATCGGGCTCACTCCCAGCACAATGCTGAAAGTGAAGCCCTGATAAACACATCACACAAGGTTTATACAGACAGAAGTTTAGCGTTCAGCAGGGATAACCACGTGGTGGATCTCTGACGTCGGAGGCTCCCTATATTGCAAGGATGGCAGTTTTGCACAAGGTCGGAAGAAGCTTATCACTTCTGGTCTAAACATGCTCTTGTACATATGCAGACTGAGTGGCACCTAATAATCTAAGTTACACACACGCAGAAACACAGAAAAGCCATGTTACTGCTTACATAAGAACATGATTCATATAAGGTAATTAATAATACAAGGCACTTGATTATTATATTCTTAAGTCATTAAAAGTGTTTGGGAATGATCTCCATCATCACAGATGGTGAAAACAGAGGCACACTGACGATGGCGTAAGGCCGAAACGCGTCTGTACTAAAATAAACTGGTCTTATTGTGAAAAGAGAAAAGCTTGAGAGTGCGGTTTTCGTTCTACTAATAGAAAAACAGAGGCGGTCAGTGCAATGCTGGGGTGGTGTGCACACACAGACGTAGAAGATTCACGCATAAGATCAAGGACTGAGCGACATAGGAGGTCATTCGTCCCAGCTGCCATGACACTTTAATTATAATGCACTTTACACCATGTACATAGCTGAATTGTATTGTTTGTAATGTCTGTATATATTGTTTGTAATTATTGAAAATATGTGAGAGTTGCAAGATCCCAGAATTTCCCCACGGGATTATTAAAGTATTTATCTATCTATCTATCTCTATCGTAAATTAGTTCTTTCAAAGCAACAACTTCTTCTGTGAAACCTTTAAGTGATTTTATGACCAGACCTCCCTCCCGCACTAGAACCTTGGTCTCCTCCGGTGTAAACCATTCCGTTCGCAACTGCAAATGTGTCGTTTGCTCTACCGTAGAACAATTACTGAGCTCCGTGGTAACGTTAATAGGTTATGGTCGGATCATTGTAATTGGTTGATAAAGATTGACTTCATTGCCACATTCACTAATTACGCGACCCATTTATGCTTGATTGTGCCTTGCTTTGTGTCAGTGAAATTAGCACATATTCTCACTGCACGGTTGCTGATGCGCGAAGCCCGTTTGCCCGGTGCTCGTTGCCCTATGAAATTCAGGCCCTATTTGTTTGGTCCAATTGTCTCAGTCCCATTTGAATAGAAATGCAGTTCATGCATGAGGAGCCAGTGCCAGAGCCAGAGCCAGACCCAGAACCAGGTCAAGGCCTTTGAATCCGGGAACCATTTTCCCAATCCATGGCTGTCCCAGGAATGCTGGTCAAAACTTGAACCTTCATGCTACAAAAGCATCCATAACCTTAGAGAAGATCTCTCTTTTTCTTTTCTTCTCTCTCTCTCTCTCCCTCTCTCTCTCTCTCTCTCTCTCTCTCTCTCCTTCTCTCTCTCTCTCTCTCTCTCTCTCTCTCTCTCTCCCTCTCTCTCTCTCTCACTCTCT
>NC_137915.1:3955191-3962691 GCF_963457725.1 Sprattus sprattus
TCCATTTCTACCATGTTTGTCTGTAGGTGTATATGATCATTTGTAAACAATATTCATATCTTACAGTAATATACCTTTGGCTCCAAGAGCTACACAAGACCCCACCCCCAGTTATATGTGGCATCACATGTGTCCCCACCCCCAGTCAGTTTAACCCCATGCAAGGCCTGCGGCTGTTTCCGTCCTCGATCAGAGCTCTCTCTCTCTCTCTCTCTCTCTCTCTCTCTCTCTCTCTCTCTCTCTCTCTCTCTGTCTCTCTCGCTGTCTCCCTCTCTCTCTCTCTCTCTCTCTCTCTCTCTGTCTCTCTCTCTGTCTCTCTCGCTGTCTCCCTCTCTCTCTCTCTCTCTCTCTCTGTCTCTCTCGCTGTCTCCCTCTCTCTCTCTCTCTCTCTCTCTCTCTCTCTCTCTGTCTCTCTCTCTCTCTCTCTCTCTCTCTCTCTGTCTCTCTCGCTGTCTCCCTCTCTCTCTCTCTCTTTCTCGCTCTCTCTCTCTCTGTCCCTGGCTTGGGCCTCTCTGATTGGGATGTACTGCTGCTGTTCCCGTCCTCGATCAGAGCTGAGGAAACTACCGTTGAAACGAATGAGCGAGAGCAGGCGGGCGGGGAGGGAGGGAGGGAGGGAGGAGTGGAAGAGAAAGAACGAGGGACAAAATCACGAGTAACAGTGAGATGAATAGCGAGCTCAGGTACAGCACGACTGCCACAGTCTGGTAGTCAGCTAATTAAAGATGAACATCACTGAGGATGAGGCAGCGTTTCATTAGCGGCAATTATCACAATCAGTGGTGTGGTTTTATTTTTTATTAATCTTTTATCATCCTGTTTCATTCATGCTCAATTCCGCTTTTCAAACGCCTAAGAAAGGGCCTAACAGTATTCCATATGCACCAATCCTCTTGCTCCCCTCAACACAATATATTTAATTCACTTGCCAGTTTCTTACTTGAACTGACTCACTAGAACTGAGAGAGCAAGAAGCTGAATCTACTACTATCGTTACTATCGTTTTTTATCCGTTGGCCACCATCTCCTCTGCAACCTCTCCCTTTTTCTTCCAAAACCCTTTGCTCCCCCCCCACCCCCCCACCACCACCACATCTGTCAACTGGATCGGCCAGTGCACCCATGGCCAAGGCCACATCAAACCCAAAATGTCCTCATACTACTATCGTTACTATCGTTTTGACCGGTAATCAAGAGACAGCCGAGGAAATGCTCACATAATTAATAATAAATAATATAATTTCTGAGAATCAAATCCCTAGGCTATGAAAGCATATTCTTTTTATTGTACGGTAATATGAAAGACAGAAATGAAACTAAAACAGATTTAAGCACCACTCTTTATTAGGGGCAATAAAAAACTAATTGCTACAATAAAGGGAAGCTGTTGATGGAGGAGGAAGTGCAGCCTGTTCCCTGTTCCTTTTATTCCTGCCTTAAAAGAATATTTCTCTAAATTGCATCCACAGACTTTGTTCATTGTTCATTCATCAATCTTTCATGTGTGGCAGTGTAGTTTAGTGTGGTGTATATAATATGCCTACGGCGTGAATAAGTGTGGATAACTTCAAATGGATTGAACTGAAGTTAATGGACACTGTAAACCTAGGAGTAGTCGAGTCCAAAGAAAAGAGTGACTGGTAGCTTGATGCCGGTTGTGGCCTGTGTGTGCAGTATAATTAGCATCATAAGAGCATGTGTTTATTATGTCGACCTGTGTGTGCAGTAGGGGTGTGTTCAAAATATCGATACGGGGATACATCGTCGCGGGCCTCTTTACGATGCGTGTATCGATACGGAGGCGTCAGTATCGATACTTCACGTATCGATACTTGTCTGTTTCTTTGTACAGCGTCTACTTGGTTCATGTGCCTGCCTGCATACTTTGCCCATCATCCAGTTGATGGTATAATTTGAAAGCAGAGTTTCTGTAGAATCCACATGAGGTGAGAAATATGTTATGATGTACTGTCAAGGAGTTACAGGCAATTTTTTTTTGTTATAAGCCTAAAATATCGGGATACGTATCGTATACGTACATATAACATGTATCGCGATACATATCGTATCGCGACCCCTGTATCGGGATGCGTATCGTATCGCGAGGTGGTTGGCGATACCCACCCCTAGTGTGCAGTATAATTAGCATCATAAGAGCATGTGTTTATTATGTCGACCTGTGTGTGCAGTATAATTAGCATCATAAGAGCATGTGTATATTATGTCGACCTGTGTGTGCAGTATAATTAGCATCATAAGAGCATGTGTATATTATGTCGACCTGTGTGTGCAGTATAATTAGCATCATAAGAGCATGTGTATATTATGTCGACCTGTGTGTGCAGTATCAATAGCCTAGGTCATATGTGTATTATGTCTGCAGAAAATAAAGAAAACACACACATACTAACTCATGGAAAAAATCTCTAAAATGTTGATTTCTCTGAATTGACTGACTTTGAATTAGTAGATCACATTGATTTCATTTCCCACCAAACAAATAGTCTTGCCTAAACAACGACTTAATTAGCTGAGGTATAGAGATAGCCTGCGTCAGTGCAGTGTCCTTGGTAGCCTATGCACGTGTGTTCACCGCTGTCCGTGCAGAGGAGATTTTGATTTAGGTTGAGTGACTCTATTGCCTATTCTATGTCTCTATTCATCGATACGTGTTCTTGTGTAATTTGATCTGTCACAATTTTCCGTGGACGTCTGTTTTTAACCCACATCTGATCGGTGCGTTTGCTGTTGGTGACCCTCGACTACTGCTGAGCGATCACACTTCTTGTAGAAATGCATCTCAGATTTTTTTTTCCTTTATTTGAGGGATGGGGTTGTGGAAAAACATGTTTTAATGATACCCTCTGAGGCTCCGTTGTGGCGGTGTATTTGGACTGGATGTGTCAGGATGTTTTATTAATTCACCTTCAGTAACCGGCTACTCCGTCTCTCTTCTCACGTACACGTTTCTGAAAAGAGAACTTGTTTCATTGAACTTGTTGATTTTATTATTTGTATCACATTTTATTTTTCAAAAAAGAATGAAGCTTTACTACGGACAGATGGAAGGATTAAATGAAAGAGTATGCCCAGGCACACAGCTGGAGCCTCATGCCTCCTGAGCCCCCCCGGGAGCTCCAATCGACTGGATCACGCTGAAATGAATGAGTGCCTTCAGAGAGGCTTGCCAAACCCTTCAAAAGGCAGGCTCTTCAGATGTCCACTCGGCTAATATGTTCTTCTGGGGATGCTGCTTGGTTGTGTTTGTCTGCTGAGATACACCTCTCTTTCTGTCTGTCTATCTCTGTCTGTTTGTCTGCTGAGATACACCTCTCTCTCTGTCTGTCTATCTCTGTCTGTTTGTCTGCTGAGATACCCCTCTCTTTCTGACTGTCTATCTCTGTCTGTTTGTCTGCTGAGATACCCCTCTCTCTCTTTCTGTCTGTCTCCCTCTCTCTTTCTGTCTGTCTCCCTCTCTCTGTCTGTCTGTCTCCCTCTCTCTTTCTGTCTGTCTCCCTCTCTCTGTCTGTCTGTCTGTCTCCCTCTCTCTGTCTGTCTGTCTCCCTCTCTCTGTCTGTCTGTCTCCCTCTCTCTGTCTGTCTGTCTCCCTCTCTCTGTCTGTCTGTCTCCCTCTCTCTGTCTGTCTGCTTGCTTGCCATCCCGGTTGCTCTGTTTGTGGTTTGCTTTTGTTGTGGCATCACGAAAGTTGTTTTCTATAAATGCATCATTCAGTAACTGTAGCTGTTTAGAAATGATGTTTGAATGCAAGTATTTGCACACACATATTTGTGTGATCATCAGGCCTCCATTCAGTTCTCATCTCGAGCACTTTAACATGTTATTACTCATTCATTGATCCGATCTCCAGCACTTGATCATGTTATTACGCATTCATTGATCCGATCTCCAGCACTTGATCATGTTATTACTCAGTCATTGATCCGATTGCAGCTCCAATTACTCCTGCCCCATCCGTTGCCATGGCTGTATACTACATACTATCTCCCAGCCAGAGGCTGTTCATGGCCGGCTCCCTTATCAGTTAAAGCCCTGTTACCAGTTTGTAATATTTGGATGTTTTGAATGATTGAGTATTTTGGCCCTCTCTCTCTCTCTCTCTCGCTCTCTCTCTCTCTCCCCCTCTCCCTCTCTCTCCCTCTCTTTCTCTCTCTCTCTCTCTCTCTCTCTCTCTCTCTCTCTCTCTCTTGTCTCATCTCTCTCTCTGTCTCCCTCTCTCTCTCCCTCTCTCTCTCTTCCTCTCTTTCTCTCTCTCTCTCTCTCTGTCTCCATCTCTCTCTCTGTCTCCCTCTCTCTCTCTTCCTCTCTTTCTCTCTCTCTCTCTCTCTCTCCCCCTCTCCCTCTCTCTCCCTCTCTTCCTCTCTTTCTCTCTCTCTCTCTCTCTCTCTCTCTCTGTCTTCATCTCTCTCTCTGTCTCCCTCTCTCTCCCTCTCTCTCTCTCTCTCTCTCTCTCTCTCTCTCTCTCTCTCTCTCTCTCTCTGTCCCTGGCTTGGGCCTCTCTGATTGGGATGTACATCAGCAGGACAGATCTGGCAATCACTCACTGGCAAATTGGTGTCAGCTTGCTCATCCCTCTTCCAAGGGGGGGATGCTTGTGTGGCCAATGATGGACATCACTTTAGCGGCTCTTTGCTTCCGCTCATGTGGGCAGTGACTGGTGGCCTGATCAGCTGACCTCGACTGGTGTGAATCTGTGAGGGTTGGAGGGCACGGTGTGAAAAAGGGTCGCTTCTCCAGTGTGAGAAGCTGGAGTGACACTCAAGGGTGTTGCTCTCAAGGACAAAGAGGTGGACGGATGGTTGTCCCCCTGGCCCAAGGCAGAGAAACAAGCCCAGACTCTGCTCACTCTGTGTGTGGCCACAGTTGGAACGAGTCCAACTGAAGCCAAACCTGCCCCCATGGAGCCAGAATGGACCGATTGGACCGCTTATAGATGCAGCACAGAACTGTTTTCCATTGGCAAAACTGGTTAATCAATTCTGTCTGGCATCCTGACCAGACGGCTAATCTTTTTTTCTGTTTTGTTTTTGTTTGGGGTTTCTTTTCTGGCAGCAGTTGTTTAGTATTCCATAAAGAGTGAGGCTCAGCTGAGAAAGAGCTAATTGGATGCCTCCAGTGAGCATGCACACACACACACACACACACACACACACACACACACACACACACACACACACACACACACACACACACACACCTCCAGTGAGCATGTCGCGCTGTGCAAACATTTACAAAATGATGTGGGGAGCACAACTGTTTTCTCCAGCTCTGTAAACCATACACACACACACACACACACACACACACACACGCACACACACACACACACACACACACACACACACACACACACACACACACACACACACACACACACACACACACTCCTCTGCTTTTCCATCTGACCCCTGCTTACGTCTCTGAGCTGCTGACGAGTCTGTGAGAGAGAGTGAGCACGAGCGGACCGGGTGTGCAGCTCTGTGTGGCCTTTCTGCTGATCTAATTAAAAAGCCTAGCCCGGTCGGAGGCAGCTTAACTCCTCGCTCGTTCCGGCCTCCCGTATCCCCTGTCGCTCGGCTCAATCTGTTTTCCACACATGGCGACGCAACGCAACGCCCGTGCCTCACCGCACTGCCATGCAACAGCATGCACTCCAGATGGGGTTGTGTTTTTGTTTGTGTTTTTGTTTGTTTTTGTGGGAATCCTTGCCACACTCTGGCCTGTTTTATCTTCATGTGCATCAAATGTTGTTGTCGTTGTTGTTGTCATCGATGTTGTTGATGTTTTCGCATCGTTTGCTTGTGTCTTTGTACTAAGAGGTGTCGTTTAGGAAGCGTCAGGAGGAATTTAATAAGTGTTTTGATCTCTGTTCACGCAGGGAGGTTGGCGTCACTTCGTGACACAGAGAGGGAGTTTGGGAATTGATGTGTGTCTGAGAGTGAAAAGCTAATTTTCAGGATCGTCTCCGAAATGTCCCTAATTCATTTAAAAGATTAAAAGCCGATTATGTTTTGCCAAGCTTGTTTTCCTAAGACTTCGTCGGCATATGTCATACTTTTAAATTAATATAACCGGGTGACATTGTCTTTGACTTGTTTCGCATGATTGTTAGCATTGTCACACCCCGTAATGTCGAGCTGCATCATAAGCCGTGTTGCTAGGGTGTGTGTATCTCAGTGAAGGTCCTGTCTCATCTTGCCTCGTGCAATCTCATTTCAGCTCGTTAATTGATCACTTTCACAGGCTGTGAAGCACTGGGCCTGCACCTGATAATTAAGCGGAGATAATTACTTGAGTCAAACATGGACATATTCACCCTGTGATTGCTTCTCACGACTCTCTCTCTCTCTCTCTTTCTCTCCCTGTCTCTCTCTCTTTCTCTCTCTCTCTGTCTCTCTCTGTCTTTCTTTCTCTGTCTCTCTCTGTCTCTCCCTGTCTCTCTCTCTCGCTCTCTCTCTTTCTCTCTCTTTTTCTCTCTGTCTCTCTCTCTGTCTTTCTTTCTCTGTCTCTCCCTCTCTCTCTCTCTCTCTCTCTCTGACTTTCTTTCTCTGTCTCTCTTTGTCTCTCTCTGTCTCTCCCTCGCTCTCTCTCCCTCTCTCTCTCTCTCTCTCTCTCGCTCTCTCTCTGTCTTTCTTTCTCTCTTATACCTGTTGTTCCTCCCCTCTCGATTTCTCGATTTCTTTTTGAATTTTTTATGAAGCCGTAATCTGCCCCCTACTGATGATGAATACTTGTGTGATGCTCTCACTGTCGTATCAGGACCCCAACCTGCTGTGTTCTTTCCCTCTAACTGACTCTCCAGTTATTTACTCTGATGTCATCCAAAGCGACTTACAAACGATGTAGAACACAACACGGTCAAACAGCAGATCAAGGAGACTGTGGGTAGACGATTGGGTTGACTCAAAAAACGATGGGTTGACAACCAATCAATATTCTACAATTCGTCTAAGATTAGTTACCAGGCAGGAACTGAAAACACCATTTATTTGATTGGCTATTACCAGGACCTTTACTTTTTTCACTTAGCTACAACGACGTTCGCCTGACTTTTAATGTGGTGTCACGTTTAACACTGCTGTTAAACATTAAAAGCAACTGAATGACACTTGTGTTAGGTGTAATCTGTAGCGGTAAATAACATAAACGACAACCCATCGTTTTTTGAGTCAACCCATCGTCTACCCACAGAGACACAAGAGCTCAGAGAGATGTGTCGCTTTCACCAGACTCGTAGCACCAGACAGCTCAGGGTACTACACGGTTATACTGCAGGTTCTTACAACTGCTTATACACATTTTCTGAAACCTCAAAACTCGACACACAATTCACAAAACTGCACACACAAAATGCAGAACACCTCATATCTTCTACAAAATGAAACACATTGTTGAAAACCTCAATAATCTCTTTTCAATATCTAAGTTTTGTGTCAAATGGCAAACATAGCTTTTCATGTTGTTGCACTCTTTAAATACATT
>NC_137915.1:3980191-3982691 GCF_963457725.1 Sprattus sprattus
GAGGTGGGATGCTAAGGCTGGTTGTGAGCCACACATCTGGGTAGATGGAGCCGCCCATCGTCCCCCGACCCCCAGCAACGCTCACTCATCAGGGAATAGAGTTGTGAACACAGAGGAAATGATCCAGTCAGCCCGACTCTTACCCTTCCCCGGCCCCGGTCGTGTAAGTGCCATCCCCTGTAATCTCTCCGTTGCAAGCCAGAGGCATGTTTTCAAAGATTAATCCTTTGCAAAAGAGGGGGAAAAAAACAGGTTAGCAAATTAGGAGGCGGCTTCTACACTGTGTAAATCGTGACACTGTGTAAAACGTAAAACTGTGTAAATCGTGACACTGTGTAAATCGTGACACTGTGTAATTCGTGACACTTTGTAAAACGTAAAACTGTGTAAATCGTGACACTGTGTAAATCGTGACACTTTGTAAAACGTAAAACTGTGTAAATCGTGACACTGTGTAAATTGTGACACTGTGTAAATCGTGACACTTTGTAAAACGTAAAACTGTGTAAATCGTGACACTGTGTAAATCGTGACACTTTGTAAAACGTAAAACTGTGTAAATCGTGACACTGTGTAAATCGTGACACTGTGTAAATCGTGACACTTTGTAAAACGTAAAACTGTGTAAGCCTCTCGATCCCTGACTGTCTCTCTCCATTTGTCTCTTCATCTCTCAGGGTGTTTCTTCTCTCTCTCTATTTCATCCCATTCCTTTTATCTTTCTTCCCATCTCTCTCTCTGTCTCTCTTACTCTCTCACAGTCTGCTCCGTGTTTAGAAGGTGATTGCGTTCACATCAACTCTACAGACATCCTTAGATTAAAACAATTATAATAATAATAAATACGAGAATATTTTTATCATTAAAAATTACGTTTCACATTTATAGTCCTGTGACGTCCTAAAATAAATAAAGGCACGACACGAACACGGCAAATGGAAGTGAATAAATAAATATGTTTTTAACTCAATCACGTGGATAAAGCCATAGTGGAATAGAATGGACACATCTACATTCTGCAACAGTACCTCCACCTCTGCATCGGTGAAGTTAGATCTGCGTTTACTCAACCAGTGCTCGCTTTCCGCTTTGACATGACTGTACACATCACACTACACACGTCACTACGGTTGCATGCCCTTATAAGGAGATGGCGGGGTGGGTACGTATGTATGCAAATCCAGGTGCACGAGAACACACTTTTTCAATTTAAGAATTCCTCATTCGGGGGAGTGCAGCTGAGAACACTTTGGCTGCGTAAGAACACATTTTCGACGTTCATGAATCAGGCAGAGGTCTTTTCTAACGTTGGTCTTCTGAATCCATAAGAAAACATTTCAGAAGAAACTTCAGAAAATGTTCGAGAATGAGGCCCCTTCTTCCTTCTCTACCTTTCACCCCGCTGTATGTGATTGTGTGTGTGTGTGTGTGTGTGTGTGTGTGTGTGTGTGTGTGTGTGTGTGTGTGTGTGTGTGTGTGTGTGTGTGTGTGTGTGTGTGTGTGTGTGTGGGTGTGTGTGTGTGTGAGAGTGTATGAAGTGCGGAACACCAGCGAGCAGCTGTGCCGGACCAGATGTGCCCCCTTGATGCCTCAGTGAGCAATGACTGGCATTCAGAGCTGGCATTCAACTCTTGAGTTCACAGATAAACACCCCCCCCCCCCCCCCCCCCCCCCCTCACCAGACCAGGAAACAACTATTTAAACACTAACATATTCCCCCAAGTATGATCAGAACAGCTCACAAAAGGACTATTTGTTTAATATATAATTTTCGCAATATCTTATATACCTTACATCTAATCCTTCAATATTGGAAAATGTATTATGAATTAGATTGCGAATGTCTAGTATGCAGTAGAATAGTAGTGCAACTAAAGCGGCAATGTGTTTTTTCTATCATAAGAATGTTCTCAAAAGTAAAGATCCGCTCAAAGCATCTCTAATGTGGACACAGTGTTCTGGTGGGCCTCTGTAAAATAGTTCAAAAGCATTATCTGACACACTCCTCTCCTTTACACACACACACACACACACACACACACACACACACACACACACACACACACACACACACACACGAAAGCATCTCTACACAGTGGGCACAGTGTTTCTCTAGGGCCTCTGTAAGCCAGGCTCATTGAACAGTGAGGGCAGCATTTCAAAAATATTCCCCTCTGAATTTTGTCAGTGAGCCTTGGCCATCAACCAATCAGAGACTCAGAGAACTCAGCTTTCAGGGTGTCCGTCAAACGAGATAAAACAAGCCATGAGCTTGGGCAGTTTGTGCAGTTGCTTGTTTGCAGTCTGTATGCATTTTCTAGTGAACAAGTGATTAAGTGATTGAGTGTTTTTTGGGGGGCATCTTTGAGTACATGTGAATCTGGTACATATATGTGTGTGTGTGTGTGGGTTTTCTAAATGTGTGTGTGTACATAACAGTGTGAATGTGTGTATGCATGTTTGTACATGCATGTGTATCCCTGAGCATTTGTATATGTGT
>NC_137915.1:3985191-3988214 GCF_963457725.1 Sprattus sprattus
TGCTACCACACACACACACACACACACACACACACACACACACACACACTGCTACCTGTGGCCTGCATCTGTCAGGCAGTGAGAGGGGAGATAGAACAGCCTTTTCTGGGGTCTATTCCTCCTCCTCCTCTTCGTCCTTGAGACATCTGCGGGCCCAAACATCACCTCCTATCTCTCCATCTGAGCCAGCCGGCCGACCGCAGGGAGCCAAATTGGAGGGAATTGGCTGTTTATTCGTCCTCTTGCCCGCGCCCTGAGTGCAGATCAGGGGGTTGAATGAATGAGATGAGGCAATCGAGGACATGGATGGCGTGAGGTCTGTCCTGGACGAACGTCTTGTCCCTACAAAACCGTCGTTCTTGGTCTAATTTAGCTCCGTGTCCCACCGGCATCCCAATAGGACCGGTAATTGTGTGTGTGTGTGTGTGTGTGTGTGTGTGCGCGTGTGTGTGTGTGTGTGTGAAGTGGTGGGGTGGGCATCAATCCAGTAAGAGGCTGCGGCTTTTAGATTTAACCCCTGTGCCCCCTCGCTGTGCCAACATCCCGTCCCGCGCCGCACGTCATCTCACCCAGCGTGCCCTCACGACGGCGAACCTCCGTGGGGCAGGAAGGCATACACAGTCCCCCCCTCCTACTGCCACATATGTCCCTGTCCCGCTGGTGCCAAGCGTCTGACGCATTCCCCTGCGCCATCGCCACCTTCCTCACGGCAGGAGAGGTGAGGTGAGCACTTCCTCCGAGCCCAAAAGCTCCACCTAACCCACCCCACCCCACCCCACCCCACCCCCATAACAGAACCTCACAAGGTCGCTAAAAATGGAAGCGGCTCAGTCAGCAAAACAGCACCGCAATGTCGTCGACAACACTTACAGAGGACAAGGCATGCAAGCACAGTAACCCCCCCCCCCCCCATGCTACAAGTATACATGTCAAATCCAGAATGAGCACTGCAAACCAGATTACATGAGTGCATTAAGGGGCTGACAGTTCCGTGATTGCGTTCCATTTGCAGAGGACGCTACTGTGTCAAGCACTAATCAACCCTGCTCTGGAAAAAGTTCTTCCTCGCTCCCCTGCTTTAGTGAGGGGTGAGCCTCTTTTGTGAAGTGGCCATATTTCCTCCTCGTTTGCGGCGTGACTGGATGCCACAAGTCTTTCTTGTGTGTGTGTGTGTGTGTGTGTGTGTGTGTGTGTGTGTGTGTGTACAAAAGTCCTTTTTGACATCCACTTAGATTTTCATCATAACTAATCTGCCAACATGTTTACCCATGAACACTGATGACAGCGGTGTGATGCATCATGGCCCTGAAAAAAATGCTAGCATCGCAATCAGCCCAACTGGTAGCGCTGCTAAATCTTACTTTGGAGCAGACAGACAGAGAGAGAGAGAGAGAGAGAGAGAGAGACAGAGAGAGAGAGAGAGAGAGAGAGTGAGGAAGAGAAAAAGAGAGGAAGAGGGAGAGAGGGGAGAAAGAAAGTGTGTGTGTGAGAGAGAGAAAGAGATAGAGGAAGGGAGAGAAAAAGAGAGGAAGAGGGGAGAGAGAGTGAGGAAGAGAGAGAGGGAAAGCATGAGGAAGAGGGAGAGATTGGAGAAAGAAAGTGTGTGTGAGAGAGAGAGAGAGAAAGAGAGTAAGGAAGAGAAAGAAAGAGAAGAGGGAGAGAGAAAGCATGAGGAAGAAGAAGAGGGAGAGAGGGGATAGAGGGGAAGTTTGGGTGACAGAGTTGTGTTTTGTCTGGCTGAGGGGCATCAGAGTGTGAAGGGACACGCGGCTCCCTCGTGGGCTCTCTGTGAAACAGTGTGTCCGCTAACTTGCAAGAGGCCATCCGAGAGAAAACATCGGAAGATGGGAGGGAAGGGTGGAAGAGAGAAGGCGAGAGAAAGAAAGAGAGAGACAGAAAGAGAGAAAGCAAGGGAGGGTGGCAGCCTGAAAGCCTGGGAGGTTGGCAGGGATGGACTGGAGTGGGGGAGCAGGGTCTGATGGAAGATAAGGAGGAGAGAGGAAAGTGAAGAGGGAGAGGGAGAGAAAGAATTAAACGTGACCTTGCCAAATCACAGAGGTGAGAGCATGTTCCCTCCCTCTCTCTCTCTCTCTCTCTCTCTCTCTCTCTCCTCTCCTCTCTCTCTCTCTCTCTCCTCTCTTTCCATCTCTCTCATCTCCCCATGAGATGGTTCTTAATGGCATTTTTCTGTCTTTCAAGTGATCATGTGTCTGCCAAGCCCATCCTATCAGCTCTCTGAAGAGGCAGTATCTCAGATGAAACACCTTAGCGCACCCAGCGATGTGCCCCGAGTGAACCCTTATACCAGAGGAAGATTTTCCTGTTTGAAGATTTCAAAACAACCGTTGTCTGGTCTGCAAGACAGACCCAGAGTATTTTTGAGTAGCACAATATATTACCACACTATAAATCCACTTCCAACATGGCTGTGATCTGAAAGGGCTTTGGGTGCTATAATTATTTGGATTTGTTTAGAATTGTGAACAGATGAAACTCTATGGCTATGTAATTGGGTCATTTGTATATTTCATTTGGAATCCTTTATGCACTTGTTCTTTTTCGTTTGCTTACAGCACCTGTTCACCCTTTAGCCAACACTGCTGGCAAAGGCATACACCTTAAAGGAAGAAGATGAATTCACACACACACACACACACACACAAACACACACACACACACACACACACACACACATACACACCCAACACATACTTCCAATCTAGGAGTTATCCCTTTTAATAGCAAGCGCTATTTGTCAAGAGCTGTCGGCAAACATGTTTGCTTTGGTGTGAATATTGACTCAGGGGGTCACCGACTCAATAACAATACGATTATACGGCTCCGTTTCCTTGGGATGGTGGTGCAAAGGTCAGGCTCTTGCAGACTGTTTTTAATCTACCATCTTGTTCTCATTCTGGCAGATTACAGAGAGAAACCGGGCTAGATTCTGGCTGGGTTTCGCTGGACAACAATGATTTGTATGCAAGGAGAGGGGGGCTGGCAGGTAGGGTGGGTAAGGTGTG
>NC_137915.1:3988414-4000914 GCF_963457725.1 Sprattus sprattus
ACACATACACACACACACACACACACACACACACACACACACACACACACACACACACACACACACACACATACTGTACATACATACATACATACACACACACACACACACACAAACAGACACACACACACACACACACACAATCACACACACACACACACACACACACACACACACATACTGCACACACATACTGTACATACATCGAAACATACATACATACATACATACATACATACATACATACGTACATACGTACATACATACATATATTCATTCATACATACATACATACGTACGTACATACGTACATACATACATACATACATACATACATACATACATACATACATACATACATACATACATACATACATACATACATACATACATACATACATACATACATACGTACGTACGTACGTACGTACGTACGTACGTACGTACGTACGTACGTACATACATACATACATACATACATACATACATACATACATACATACATACATACATACATACATACATACATACATACATACATACATACATACATACATACATACATACATACATACATACATACATACATACATACATACATACATAGGCACCCTGTGATCTGACACACTCATAGTCACATGCTTGCACATAGGCATGCTTGCATTCAGACAAATACACACCCGTGCTCAAACTGTGGTGGACGCCAGACTAATACTGTGGGAGAAAACAGACGTGGTATTTAGGGACAGGGACAGAGTGAGCAGGAGAAAGAAAGAGAAAGTTCAGAGAGGGATTGGAGCATTAAGGATGTATTTTCTAATCCCCAAAAGCTCAGGTCATATTCAATTTACCCCTTTAACCCGGAGCTTCAGGCCTGCCTGTGAGGGATGATGAAAAAAAATCGGATTCTCCCTTTCTGCTTGAAGCAGCCATTTCCATTTTCTCCAGAATGGCCCCTCTGTCTATCTTTCTATCAAACAGTTTAATCTGTTAGACTCGAAACTGAAGCGCCGTTTTCACTTTGCCTCGAGTACAGTATCCGAGTTGCTCAACTGAGGCCATCTCTTCCAGAAAGAAGCCCATTTTCTGTTCAAATGACTTGAAGTCACTTCTGCGTTCACCCTTTGTCAGTGGAAGAGCCGTACATGATTTCACTTAGGCAGGGAAATAGAAGCGTCTTCAAAGGGGGTTTCAACTCAGTGAGATTGGCAGGCCTATATCTGCCTCGGCTGTGTGTTGGCAGCTTGACTAGTGGGGGTCATTTTGGAAGCGGACAGCCGGGTGTATGCATGACTGCACACATGAATAATCAGATCTCGTTAACGCCCTCCCCCTGGTCCTCGGGTCGCCACAGATCATTTCAACTTCGTTCACACAGGAGCTCTTTTTTAATTTACGCTGCAATGGAAATAAATTGTGCCGGTGAATTTGTAATGATGAGAAGGGTTTTTTTTCTCACCAGAAAGGTCACTGAATTTTGTGTGGTTTTTAGTGATCCATGCTGTTCCCCTGACTGCTGTTTCAAAACTGTTTTGTTATTACTCAGGAGGGATGGTGGCAGACAGCTTAATATATGGTGTTCAGTTTGTCTTAAAGGTTAAGGAACCTTCAGAGGGGAGCGGTTGTGTTTATTGAACCACAAAGACGCTCACTACATATCAGAATGACATTTATGGCAAACTTACAGGCATTCAGTCATTTTCAGGAAGTAGCAGCATCATAACCAGTGGTGTTTGCAGTTGCTGTGTATGAATTTGTGTGCTAAATCTGTAAAAATTTCCAAACAGTTCCAAACATTTCAGAAAGCGAAGTTTTCTGAACACTTACTGGGAAAGTGACCACTTACAGTACATCAACACGACTAGTGACAACCATAGATATATATACAAAGTCTTTATATATATCTATGGTGACAACCATCCTAATTCCTTTGGGGACCTTTGACCCTTGACCTTTTGCGTGTGGCTTGGTTGCAGGTTGCGATGCCTGGTGAAGCAGCTAGAGAGGGGCGAGGCGTCCGTGGTGGACCTGAAGAAGAACCTGGAGTATGCCGCCACGGTCCTGGAGTCGGTGTACATCGAGGAGACGCGGTAAGGCTTCCCTCTGCCGTGGCCATGCCACCAGCTAATAATGGGATGCAATTAGGCACTCTTCCAGCATACGCCCCAAAGGAGGTCTGCTTCTCTCTCTCTCTCTCTCTCCATCCCTCTCTCTTTCCGCTCAAAGGAGGTCTGCTTCTCTCTCTCTCTCTCTCTCTCTCTCTCCATCTCTCTTTCCGCTCAAAGGAGGTCTGCTTCTCTCTCTCTCTCTCTCTCTCTCTCTCTCTCTCCCTCTCTCTTTCCGCTCAAAGGAGGTCTGCTTCTCTCTCTCTCTCCCTCCCATTTCCTCTGTTTCTCCCTCTCTCTCTCTCCCTCTCTCTTTCCGCTCAAAGGAGGTCTGCTTCTCTCTCTCTCTCTCTCCCTCTCTCTTTCCGCTCAAAGGAGGTCTGCTTCTCTCTCTCTCTCTCTCCATCCCTCTCTCTTTCCGCTCAAAGGAGGTCTGCTTCTCTCTCTCTCTCTCCATCCCTCTCTCTTTCCGCTCAAAGGAGGTCTGCTTCTCTCTCTCCATCCCTCTTTCTTTCCGCTTAAAGGAGGTCTGCTTCTCTCTCTCCATCCCTCTTTCTTTGCACTCAAAGGAGGTCTGCTTCTCTCTCTCCATCCCTCTTTCTTTCCGCTCAAAGGAGGTCTGCTTCTCTCTCTCTCCTTCCCATTTCCTCTGTTTCTCTCTCTCCCTCTTTCACTCTCTCTTTTCTGTTTTTTTCTCTCTCCATCCCTCTCTCTTTCCGCCCAAAGGAGGTCTGCTTCCTGGTGTTCAGAGAGGAAACGGACCAACTGGTCTGTTTCTCTCTCTCCCTCCCTCTCTCTCGCTCTCTCTCTCCTCTGTTTCTCTCTCCCGCTCTCTCTCTCTCTCCCTCTCTCTGTCCCTCTCTTTCTCTCTACCACTGTCTTTCCTCTGTTCTTTCCTCTCTCCGTGCTATGCTTATTTCAGAAAAGGAAGATGGAGAAAGCAAAGACACCACAGCAATCAAAATTTCAATCAAATAATCTAAAGCAGATCTATCTTTTCAGCTTTCCTAAGAATTGTGTATTCAGCGGTGGTTCAAGATGCAGAATGGATGAGAGAATTATTGCATTTGCTTGACGTTGTTAGCTGACAGAGCGGCACTCGGATTGAATGTAATAAAGCTAATGTAATTACAATGCCCTTACTTCATGCTGCTCAGACAGTGGTTCTCATAGTGACGACTGTTTTTGTTTTTGTTTATGGCAGACAAAAAATAAACACACATGTACACTACTTGAGCTGACGTATATATGTGGCTTACCCCTCAAAATAAACTCAAATAAATGCAAATAGGACGTAAAGTAAGCACTACACATACAGGCTTACAGGAAAAGGGTGAACAACTGTGATAACACATAGCTGCTCAGTATTTTGTGCTCATATAATAATAATAATTATTATAATACCTTAGACTTACGTATAGCGCTTTTCTAAGTACCCAAAGACGCTTTAAATAGTATTTTTTTTCTTTATATAGTGAGATCTTCCTGAATAATGCTGAATTTCCCCTGCGGGACTTAAACCTGGCCAGTCTAACTCTCTGTCACCTGTTCCACAGGCGTCTAGTCGACACCGAAGATGAGCTCAGCGACATCCAGTCGGACTCCGTCCCGTCGGAGGTGCGTGATTGGCTGGCCGCCACCTTCACGCGTCAGATGGGGCTGATGCTCCGGCGGACGGAGGAGAAACCACGCTTCCGCAGCATCGTGCACGCAGTGCAGGCTGGGATATTTGTTGAAAGGTGAGGCATCGTGCACGCAGTGAAGGCTGGGATATTTGTTGAAAGGTGAGGCATCGTGCACGCAGTGCAGGCTGGGATATTTGTTGAAAGGTGAGGCATCGTGCACGCAGTGCAGGCTGGGATATTTGTTGAAAGGTGAGGCATCGTGCACATGCTGCCATATATTATTACTGGAAATAAGAGGTGTCGTATAGTCTCTGGTGTACTGTGTTGCACTAAACTGTTCTCTGTAACACAGTTAATAATCTGACTACCCAGTGTTGAACCTAATTACACCGAAATTTGAGCTGGATTCATTATCTTTTAATAAGTTCAATAAGCAGCATATTTGATCTGAGTATATCTTCTTTCCTAATGCATGGGTTATCATTCTTCAAACAAATGAATATGCTCTAGTAAGGTCAAGCGTAATCTTTCTACCACTAGCTACATTAATCCAAAATGGCCTCTTTTCGTAGAAAGGCAAAAATAATAATCTAGTAAGGTCAAGCGTAATCTTTCTACCACTAGCTACATTAATCCAAAATGGCCTCTTTTCGACGAAAGGCAAAAATAATAATAAATACAGATAAAGACCTTAGAGCATATGACCGATCCCTTTGCTGCTGCGTCCAGGGATGACCCTGAGTGCCCTTGAAATGCTAATTCCACATGGCAATCTTTGGCCAATCAGAGGCCTTCGCTGCATCCTGTACACTGCTGTATGTTATCTCTCCCCAACAGAATGTACCGACGGACCTCCAACATGGTGGGACTAAGCTATCCTCCCAGCGTGATCACCGTTCTCAAGGTATTAAGACACTCGGCCACGGGCTCGGGTTGGGAGAGGCAGCGACCATGGTTGGGGGATGGGGGTGGGGGTTGGGGGGTTGGAGGGAAGGAATGGGAGGACGGGGGCCCTGAGGGACGGGGAATCACTCTGAACCAACAGTGATAACATAAAAACATACATCAATCAGACACCCCACCCTGAAAACCAGTCACACAATGTAAACATATTGACATTGTATAGGAACGAATGGGATTGGATTGAAGATGGACCGTGGCGAAGGCATGGCACTGAGCCTGTTGTGTGTGTTCACTAGCTGGATGTCTAAATGGCATGTTCCATGGCACGTGCAAGCGCACGGCACATACGACAGCCCCGCTGGGGACGTGCTGGCAAGCCGGCAAGCGAGCGCTTGGGCCCGTGAACACAGCATCCGGCTTTTCAGTGAATGGGGGCCAATCTGCATTGGATTACTACAGTATAGTGTCCAGCTTGACAAATGAGTCACAATATTAGCATGTTATTTATAGCTCCATCCGGAGTGCTTTGCACGCACCAGCGGGAGAGCAGCCACACCAGGACCAACCTTGAGCTCGCTCAGAAAAAACATGGCGTAAAATGTGCCAAGTCACAACAAAGCCGTCGTGTCCTCGAGGCAAGCAGGTCTGACTGGCACCTTTCCCCCAAGAGCCCACCCATCTACCCCCGGTCTGATAATCCCCTGCATGGGATTGGCTGATTCTCCCAGTGATGCATCCAGCAGGGCCCCTCCACACCACTCTCTGTGTCTCTCTCTCTCTCTCTCTCTCTATCTCTCTCTGTCTCTCTCTCTCTCTGTCTGTCTGTCTCTCTCTGTCTCTCTCTGTCTCTCTCTCTGTCTATCTCTCTCTCTCTCTCTCTCTGTCTCTCTCTCTCTCTGTCTATCTCTCTCTCTCTCTCTCTGTCTATCTCTCTCTCTCTCTGTCTCTCTCTCTCTCTCTGTCTCTCTCTCTCTCTCTCTCTCTCTATGTCTCTCTCTGTCTCTCTCACTCTCACTCTCTCTCTCTGAATGTCTGAGTGGTCAATCTAGGTCCTCCATCACGTTCTCCCTATCTCTTTCCTTCTCTCTCTCTGTCTATCTCTCTCTCTCTCTCTCTCTCTCTCTCTCTCTCTCATTGGCTGTCTCTGTGGCCTGGGGCTGTGTGTGTGCACGGGCGGCGGTGTGACGAGCGCCAGGGACCGTGTGTCCGCCGCTCCGGAGCCTCACTCCCTCAGAGGGCCCCTCGGGGCGCGCTAGCGAGGCCCCCGCTCGCCCGGCGACAGAGATGGAAGGGGCCGGGGAAAAACTTCCAATTTAAAGATTTAAATCTTTAATGTGCTGTAATTCAAACGCAGCCCCAGCGCCAGACGTGACAAAACTATACGCAACTCTAGAGGAATTTGAGAGTCGCAGGACAGGCAGAGAGGCAAAGGGTGAAGTAGGGGAGGAAAGAGGAGGAGGGGGAGGGGGAGCGAGAGAGGAAAAAGAGAATAGAAAAAAGGAGAGTAATAGTTCCATAAATTGCCCATGACTGTACATTGCTGACATTCAGCTCCCCCTGCATCACTGCTGGAGTTCATTTTATGAGCCCAGCGGCTGCAAGCGAGAGATTAAACAACCGGCTAGTCATTGCACACAATGTGTGTGTGTGTGTGTGTGTGTGTGTGTGTGTGTGTGTGTTTACACCGGGTTGGTTACACGTACCCTTTCCTACGGTCTGCATGGTGAGCAAGAGAGTAATGTCCAGTTTTCTCTCCACTTTCAGCACGTGGACACGTGGACATTCGATGTGTTCGCTCTGAATGACGCAAGCGGAGAGCACGCGCTGAAATTCATCTTTTACGAGCTGCTCACAAGATACGACTTAATCAACCGCTTCAAGGTAACACACACACACACACACACTGTCACACTCATACATACACACACACACACACTCTCTCTCACACTCACACACGCTCTCTTTAGCAGTAGCGTTATAACTGTGTTATACCTGTGTTATATCTGTGTAAAAACTATTATAATAGTGACTTAATCAACCGCTTCAAGGTAACACACACACACACACACACACACACACACACACACACACACACTGTCACACTCACACACACACACACACACACACTCTCTCTCACACTCACACACGCTCTCTTTAGCAGTAGCGTTATAACTGTGTTATACCTGTGTTATATCTGTGTAATAACTATTATAATAGTGACTTAATCAACCGCTTCAAGGTAAGCCGGCAAAAGTCAATTTTGCTCCTTTCCCACATTTATCCCACATCTCACCTCAGGCACTCGTAGGCAAGTGAAATACGGTCTAGAGAACTACAATTTCAATCACAGCAGACACTTGTATCAAAAGGTTTCACCACGCCACCCTCTGACAGTCACTACTACGTGACGAATAGCACAGCCTGTTTGAAGAGTGTCTTTATTCAAATGAGATGAAGGGATCTGCCCTGACAGCACTCTACTGCTATTTCAAAAAGGAACATTTGTCTCCACGCCGGGGCATGCCATGAAAGCATCCTAGTTGAGAGCTTTGGATCCCCCTGATTTGAGTTGATCATTTGTATATTTGCTTTCTGCTAGAGGTGTTTCTGTTCTTTTGATGTGTGTATATAGATGCTTAGTTGAGTGGGTTGCTTCTGTTTTTCTATTTGATTTTTTACTAAATAATTTGTATTTATTTTTTGCCATCTTATTGTTTTGTTTTTGTTTTCTATTTGTTTTGATATTTTATTTTATTGTGATTTAATTGTAAAGCACTTTGGTCAGCGTGAGCTGTTTTCAACTGTGCTATATAAATACATATGACTTGACTTGACTCTGTTCTGTTTACATTTAGTCATTTAGCAGACGCTTTTATCCAAAGCGACTTACAGGGATTTTTACACATTTTACATTTACACTGATGGCACACTGCACAGCAGGAGCAATTAGGGCTTCAGTGTCTTGCTCAAGGACGCTTCGACAGGGAATCGGACTAGCAACCTTCTGGTTACTAAACGACTTCTCTACCTCCTGTACCACTGTCACCCCCTGTTCTGTTCTCAGATCCCCATCTCTGCCCTGGTGTCCTTCGTCGAGGCGCTGGAGGTGGGCTACACCAAGCACAAGAACCCCTACCACAACCTGATGCACGCGGCAGACGTCACGCAGACCGTCCACTTCTTCATGCTCAAGTCTGGCATGGTGGTGAGTGACCCAATCATGATGCAATGAGCTCATTGGATGAAATCAACCACATGACTCTGCATGGTATCAAGGAGCCAATCGCTGAGATAGCTCTAACGAGCCAATCGCTGAGCTAGTTCTAGCAAGACCATTTGAACCATTTGACCAGCTGAACTTAACTGCTGAGGATAATGTGACTGAATGTGGGTTTGACATAATGGTCTGCTGAAACATAACTGACATTCCAGCCAATTATGGTCTTCTATAATTGTCCATTAGTAACAGAGAGGTTTCTAACCAAAAGATATTTTTGTAGAGTACATTTCCCAACAGCGTAAATTACTAGGGAATTACATCTAAACGTTCAAAATGTTGATTTTCAAAGCGTAATTGTGATTCTCAGGTCCTAATTGAAATTAGCCTGGGGTTGTGGTGTTCATTTGCTCTAGATCTTGTTAGATATTTGCTTTTAGTGTTCCCACTGTTATTCAATGCAAGTGTGGATATCAGTGATTCAAATCTGCATGGCTTCCCCTTTTGAAAGCCAGATGGTTAGGCCAATTATGGCTCTCTCTCTGACCCTAAGGCCAGTGCCACATTTCAAATCCCAGTGCAGCTCTTAATGGTTCATTAGGATGTTTGTGGGCAAATTATTACCTTAGATTTGATTCTCTCAAATTCCCCGACCAAGACTGAACATGTTATATCTAGCTAGAGATGGCTTAGAGACTTTTAGAGAGCATTTTAGACATTATTTTATGTGGCTTAAAATGTGAGTGTGTGTTTATTGGCTATAAGTTGTGGCTACTAGCTCTGTCAACCCAGGTTTGTTGGGTTTGAAACGGGCTCTGAGTTTCAAATATGATCAATTAAAGTAGGCCATATCCTGTAAAATTGAAGGATTAAAGTCACTAAGTCATTAAATGATTAAATGGTCACTGTGATTGGGGTCATCAGTATTCCCATTCCAAGCAACACAGAACTCTTTAGTTTTACACTATTTATAACAAGAACAACCCATAGACATTGGCCACGGTTAAAAGAACCAGATTTAAGTTCTAAAAAGCTTCTGATGGACATTGAGTAAATACTGGAACAGATGACAGAGGGCTCAGGATCACCCAAAACGGGAAATACACAGAAATTGACTGTAATTCAAAACCGATGAGAATACATAAAGATGTTCCTATAAGAGTTGGTTGAAGCAGGTTAATATAAAATAATATTAAAAACACTTAATAGTACTGAAACAGAACTATAAATGTTGTATTCAGTGCCTTTATCCAGATTATAAAGTAACCTTTCTATGTGAAATGCCCTGATTAAAAGCCAACTGCCTATCAACTACAGGAGAATTTCAACTATCAGTGAGACTGTTCCAAATGTCAAGAGAGTTCCCTCCCCTAAATGTTACAAAAGGCTCTCAACAAATTACTCAACTTTCATCTATGATAAAGAAAAAGTTATGACTTAAGTAGTGCTTAGCTTTTAGATTGCATATATAAGATCTTGATTTATTTGTCAGGGTATGCTCATGATCAAACACAAACACACCCTTTATGAGCTATATTTATATAGTCAGCACTATAGAAGCTGTAGATCAGGGCAGAGAGAGACCCCAGCATATAACAGCGACACTCATTGATTGTGAGGTAATCTTCCAGCTCATAGAAAACACATTCATGTCACTCAGAATGCGCTGGCCATTAAGCCTCCAGTGATATGTTAGCATCAAATGGCTTTTGCATTTGAGAGCAGGCCTTGAGGTCGACTCTGGGTGGGTGGCAGGCTGAGAGACCCAGTGTTTCTGAGCGTGGATGATTCAGGTGCTCTCGTAATGGTGAGGAGCAGCACATTGCGCTCATAAACCTGTCTTCACTCGGGCGTATGTCATTCGAGCCTCCTCTATAGCGTCGATAAAACAAAGAGCCTGACATCATGACAGATTGTGTTATTCAAACTAGCTCTGCACATACATTTTCCCGTGGCTCAGCACTATCGCTTTTTTTCATCCAAGAGGTTCTGTTGTTTACTTATTGAAGTAAACAGACTATTCATATTTATTTGGCAGATGCTATAAACACACAGTTGTCCGTAGCCAACAATGCTTTTAACAGCCGGGCACACATTAGATACTGTGTGTGTATATGAACCGTATGTACATTTAAACAACTTAAGAGTGACGATCTGCTGCACCGGTGCAAAGTTGAAGCAAGGATGAGGGAGTATTTATTTTGTTTTTTATTCCCGCCATAAATAATTGTTTGTGAAAGATAGCCAAAAAAGTACCATCTTCCTCTCTTTCATGTTGGTTGCCTAGTTGCCGTGAGCAACAAGAGCAGTTGCAGCTTATGGCTATGGCGATGTGGAAGTTCTAGAGAGTTCTGAGCCATTCAAATAATCATATCAAAGTCTGGGACGGAGAGAGGTAGGAGAGGAAAATCCATTCCTCCTGCTAAGTCAATTCTGAGAGTCCACAGAATTCACCAATAGGGTCTTTAAATGGACTGATGTAATGCGACGCACGCAATTGTTGTTTCAGAACATAGCTTTTAAGTCAACCAACGTGTGCATTCTATTTAATAACAGATGATGTTTCAGTACATAGTCTTTAAGTCGACCAACGTGCTCATTCTATTTAATAGCAGATGATGTTTCAGTATATACGTAGCCTTTAAGTCGACCAACGTGTTCATTTTATTTAATAACAGATATTTATAGATTTTTCCTAGATGTATAGTAAATAAATATGTGTACTGACACCACACCCATACCATTGCCTTGTTGATTTTCTCTTTGCCATCTGTGCCGCAGCATTGGATGACTGAGCTGGAGATCTTTGCCATGATCTTTGCTGCCGCTGTGCACGATTATGAACACACCGGGACCACTAACAACTTTCACATCCAGACCAGGTAATGAGCTGTGACAAGCATGCCGTGGTGTGGAGTGCTCCCAAACTCCCACAAACAGACAAACAAACAAACAAACAAACCCCTAAACACCCTCCTCTATCTCACAACGGACACTATGATTTGTATTGTCTTGTCTTCAAATATTGGTACAAATCAGATCCTAAATGTAGTCCAGCCAGGAAGTGCCTGTACACATTTCATAAGTCTCATTCTACGTGAATTACATTCTTTTCGTACCTGATGCCATTTTGGGAATTATGTAGTGAAAAGAAACAACTTCAGGTTCCCTTGGTTTCTCTCTACTACCAACCTTAGCCAAAATGGCCACACTATAAGCGGTTTCATTCGTTTCAGAGGTGGGAGTTTGGGAGACTTCCAATTTTGTAAGTAGGCCATCATAATCACTCTGGACGCTCCTTTGAAACACTCATTAACCTCTGCTCCTAGATTAGAATTACACCCAAATCAGAACGACAAGCATTTGAATCACGGTCAATTCCCATCATCTTCACCCATTTACAGCTTAATTCTCTTGTTTGCTGAAATCCTATGTTTTGGATCCGGCACCTGTCACATCTGCTAGAGACTAATCACTTCGGCGTGCTTTATGTGCTCTCAGGTCGGATATGGCAATCTTTTACAACGACCGTGCGGTGCAGGAGAACCACCACGTGAGCGCAGCCTATCGCCTCCTGCAGGACGATGACGAGATGAACATCCTGTACAACCTGTCCAAGGACGACTGGAGGTGAGCTGGGGCAGAAAGCGGTTGCCTAGTGACAGTCCTGAGGGGCGTCGCCGTTATATGCCCCTAAAAACGACCTTGTCATTATTGTTAGGTATGCTGATCACGTAACAAAAACAAAAATCAAAATGACAATAAAAGTCATTAGTCGCCAATAATCAGTTGATTAGTCGACATTGGCTTCTTTCATACACTTGCATTTGCGCAGACAAAATGAGATAAAAGTTGCTTAGAATTTGTGATACAGTGTACCAAAGCACAAACAATAGAACAGCTGGTAACTACAGCATGTGTTTATACCTTGTTGACAGTGAAAAGTTTATAACAGGGTTGCACAGAAGGAGAAGGCATCAGAGGCAAACTTTGCATTCTCGCCATCATTATCTCTCTCTCTCTCTCTCTCTCTCTCTCTCTCTCTCTCTCTCTCTCTCTTTCTCTCTTTCTCTTTCTCTCATCCCCTTCTCTGCTGTAGGGAGTTGCGCGCCTTGGTGGTGGAGATGGTGCTGGCCACAGACATGTCCTGTCACTTCCAGCAGATCAAGGCCATGAAGAACTTCCTCCAGGCACCCGAGGCGTGAGTACGGCTACCCCCTCTCCCCCCCTCTCCCCCCTCTCCTTGCCACCGCAGCGGGGGGCCAAACTGGGAGGCGTTCTCTTTAGCGGCCCCCCTGCCGCTAGTCTTCAGGGGGAGTAATGTCTCCCATCACTTCACCACTGAGCTGCACAACAGCAGCAATTATCTGGAACAGTTTGGGGGTAATATGGGTGCTAATGACCTGTGAAAATACTTTTTTTTTGCACAAAAAAAACACACTTTTTGTCCTACATTGGGTAAAGGAGCGAGACTGGACGGGTAGCAGGTAGGGATCTCCACGCCTGATGAAGCAGCGGGTTGTGCTGAGTCTTTAGTTGACTAATTATTACACCCTAAGCTGCTGCGCTGCGTAATTAAAGATTAGAGACTAATGACTTGAGAGCGTTGTCCCCTTACTTTTACACCAGACTTGAATCCCCAGCTGACAG
>NC_137915.1:4010914-4030914 GCF_963457725.1 Sprattus sprattus
CTTCAGGGTTACATCATCATTACCAGTCCAGGGGCACTTTCATCTTACTGCACTTTCACCACTGGAAACTGAGACATTGAGACATTTTTACAAGGGATATGGCTCTTATATTTATATTTAATTATTAATGAAAAGCTGTACAAAAGGTATATATATCACCCTGCCAATAGTTAGTGATTATTGTCAGATGTGCCTGGAGTTTGAAGTAAGATTCTCTGTTTTACTTTCTGTTAAATCCTTATCTGACTTTTAATACGAACAGAAAATGTAACACATATGTGTGTGTGTGAAACCCATGCTTCTGTGCAAATGAACACTTGTATAGTGTAGTAGTGTGTTTCTTGGTCAACAGTGTTGGAGCCAATAGGTCCTCCTTCTTTTATTGTGAAACAGTGCCCTCCACTGGAAGTTCTGTGTGGTACAAGTCAAGTCGCTTTTCCAGAGGGCTTGTGGTTGTGGTTCTGATCTCAGGTTATCTTTAGGTGTTGATGTAGATTAGTGGGGTAGGAAACCTCTCTTTGGTGACTGGTATTTAATTTGACTCCCAGGTGAAGTACCCAAGGAGATAGACTCACCTGAGAGTGAGGACAGTGAGAAAAAGACTTCAAGTTCAGACGGTAAAGAACTGTTCACTGGTAACTTCCCCTATCCATTCTCACTCTCATTTTATTCCCTGATTTGTCCTGTCAAAGAAAAAGATTGTGCAAATTAGGTGAGAACATTTATGCATTTGGTCCAAGAATTCTCATTCCTGCACAGAGTCGTGCCACCCCCCAACCACACACACGCACAAACAAACACTGGAAGACATTTTTGAATGAGAAAGAAATGGCAACTATATTTCGCTGATAGATCGGCTGTGTCCTGTAATTACTAATTTTCCCGTTGTTACTTTCGAAGACGCATTCATTTTATTTTATTTAGCCAGCCTGTTTATAACAGTTTAATAGTTCAAACAGGCTTAACTTCACTAATGTTTCATACTAATTTTCAGAAAGGTCTAACCAGCTTATGGAGAGCAGCAGAACTACATCCAGCCTGTTTCTGTCCATATTCCTGTCCTATTGCCAAAACCTCAGTCTTCTCTCCCCAGCGTATGGCCTTGTCATCTAACACCACTGCTCCAGTTAATGTATCTTACCTCAGCTCTCTACTAACTGGCTGAGTTAGTTCACTTTAGTGAGTAAATTAGGCCTCTCAGCACCTCACACATTCTCATACTTCATACATCACTACCTTCATCACAATTCCTAGCATTTCTAAGCAGAAGGCTTCTGGTTACCCACCTTTACTGTGATGTCACATCCTGCTTCTGGTTACCCACCTTTACTGTGATGTCACATCCTGCTTCTGGTTGCTCACCTTTCCTCTGATGTCACATCCTGTCCCATCCTCCCTTGCTGGTGGCCCCAGGAGAAGGAAAAGCTCACCTCCTAAGTGTGCCATATCTCCTTCCTTTCCAGATTCCGACGACGACGGACAGAGAAACCGTGGCAACACACCTGGTTCTCTGGCGGCCTTATCGGCGTCTGCGGCCGCCGCCGGCGACGCTAACTAACTCCCACAAACCTCTGCTGCATTCACACACAGTACACACACGCCACGCAAACACGTGTTGCGCGCATGCACACACATAGACAAGTCTTCTCCGTCTCTCTCTCTCTATCTCCCCGGCAACAGCAGCAACAGTGTGTGGGCATGACTCCTCAGCCTTGGCCTAACTTGTTTGCGTTTGTTTGCTTTTTGAAGCTATTTTTGTTTGTTTGTTTGTTTTTGTTCCGTTTGCAAAAAAAAAAAAAGCAATGCCTTCAGGCTGGGTTACCATGGAGCCGTCGGACTGATAGTGGAGTTGTATTGTTGCTTGACAACTGTTGCCGTGTAACCAAATCCCTTCACAACCGTCGCTGCTGTGCCAGCATCACCCATGCGCATGCGCACAAGTGTGTGTGTGTGTGTGTGTGTGTGTGTGTGTGTGTGTGTGTGTGTGTGTGCGTTTTATCCACAAGAACAGCCAATCTGCAGCTGGCCATAGCGACTGCGTGGAGGAGGGGGAGGAGAAGATGGAGGTGAGACATTAAGGCCAAGTGCTGGCCCCAGCCTCTGGACTGCCAGGGCCCCGAGAGAGACGGGAAAGTGCAGGGCAGGGGCCCCAGAGGTGTAGACAGTGGTCGCTAGTCACTGGTCACTGGTCACTGGTCCCTGGTCCCTGGTCCCTGGTCCCTGGTCCCTGGTCCCTGGCCGCTACTCCTGCTGGACCTTCCCCTATATTTTGCGGTGAATGTGAAAGTCAACGTGGAAGACCAATCCAGTGAAGAATGTCAGCTTTGATGCACAAATTAAAAAAAACCACATGGGTGTTTTCGTATCATTACTCAACTCATCGAGAGCATTTACTACATTAGCACAATTATTTTTTGTTTGTTTATTTTCTTATCCTCCGAGTTTCACTGTGTAGTTTTCGTGCTTTACTGGACGAATGGTGCCGCAAACTCAGAGTTATGCCGATGCTGTTTGGGAACCTGATTCATTTAAGGATAGTCTGTCTTTTGCACATGTAAAAAAAAAAAAAAACTAAAAGAGAACACAGCTGTTCATCCACACTTCTGTAGTATGTTCTCAGGTCATGTGATATTTATTTGTAAGCACAGGCCACATGGTACCAGCTCACTGTATTTCAAGGAGTCACTAAATTGATTTCTGATAACGCCCTTCTATAGGTGCAACCCTAGTGTCTCGACTCAGTAGTCCCAAAGGATCTGTGTCAGGATCTCTACCTAATGAGTCAATGTGAATTTGATGTCTGGCTAATGCCCTGTATTTAAGTCCATAGAAGGAACCAGCAAAGCTTCACAAGAATAAGTATTTTGTAGAGAACTTGAATCAGATTTAAGAATTTTAAAATAATTTCTATTTTCCCATGAACCGCCTCGATATTTTTTTATATTTTGCGAGTTCAACACTACGTTCACTTTTTTATAGTTCAGCTTTTTCTTACCAATGAGACATTCTGTCGGGACCTGACTACATTATCAGAGTATTGTAAATCAGATTCATTTTCTTTCTCGTAAGATGCATTTTAAAAAAGTGAAACTATGATATGCCTATATGCTAAACAGTATCCACCTCTCTTTCTCTCTTTCTCTCTCTCTGTCTGTCTGTCTGTCTGTCTCTCTCCCATCGTTCTAATGTAGTTCATGATGATCATGGAAGTTATTCTGTCACCTAGTGTCACCTCACAGCCAGATGTATTTTTCTCAAATGTATTTAATGTATATAAAATGAACATAGTATTCATACTTTATTGTCTGTAAGTGTTGTCATAATTCTGAATATTAACAAAGAATTTTGTTTTTGGTTGACATGAAAGCTTTGCTGATCTAAAATGCGAGCTGCGTTTATATTCCTTCGTGTAAATTGTAAGTGAGGTCTCACAGGATTGATTTCTCTACTAATTTTATATAAGCCATCTGGTTTATTTTATTTTCTTTTTTACCACTTTGCTTCCTGCATTGCTCTATCCCTTTAATAGTGAATCTTACAATTCTCTCGCCTGACAGAAATACTAAGACAAGCCATCAGTTGCTAAGACTGCCATGAATTCTTTATTTCCTGATAAACTATTTGCTGCCATCCATGGCAGCCATACAAACCATATCTGTCTCTACTAGATGTTGTAACAGCAAATATTTGTATTTTGCAGTTTATTCAACTGCCTTAGATATATATTTTGAAGTTATAGTACTGAATGCATTAAATATAATGGATGCATTCAGAATATATTATCTCATACTGGGTGAAATGTAAGCACAAATTTCCAGAGATATTACAATCTAAAAAGTTTATCCAAAATCCTAAATCGCAGGTTTTGGTCCTATTTGAAAAGCACATTGCTACAATGTCACAAAACTGTTTATTCTCTCAGAAATGGGAGTCTAGTGTCTCTCCAGTGAGGTCATGCCCGTGTGTGTGTGTGTGTGTGTGTGTGAGTGTGTGTGTGTGTGTGTGTGTGTGTGTGTGTGTGTGTGTGTGTGTGTGTGTGTGTGTGTGTGCGGCAGCAGCAGCTAGTGTCTCTCCAGTGAGGTCATGCGTGTGTGTGTGTGTGTGTGTGTGTGTGTGTGTGTGTGTGTGTGTGTGTGTGTGTGTGTGAGTGGCAGCAGCAGCAGCAGCTAGTGTCTCTCCAGTGAGGTCATGCCTGTGTGTGTGTGTGTGTGTGTGTGTGTGTGTGTGTGTGTGTGTGTGTGTGTGTGTGTGTGTGTGTGTGTTTGTGTGTGTGTGTGTGTGTGTGTGTGTGTGTGTGGCAGCAGCTAGTGTCTCTCCAGTGAGGTCATGCCCAGGTGATTTTGAATGGCCTCTGCTATCACTGTGCAGTAATTCCTGATGCCTTGACCAAAGATAAAAGGAACCTGTTGAATCTTGCTTTAACTGCTGTACTGAGGTTGAAAAAAAAAAACATTAGATGCATTTGCCACGACTTCCAGTAGCCTGCAAGTGTTTTGTTTTTTCTCCATAACAGACAAAATTATTGTTGCCTTAAATTAGATGTACCTTACTATTTTTAGCTTTAGTCCTGTACAAACTGTAAAAATATAAAAAAAAAAAAAAAAAAAAAAACTTCGTCTGTGCGGCTTAGCTTGCAAACTCTTGGAACAGGCTTTTAGATAAACATCAATGTCTGTAATGACTTCATGTGATTTCAAAAAACAGCTGTGGTTTCTATTCCTTTAAGTTGAAGCTGTATTAAGTTAGAGTAATCAAGTCTGCGTTTGTGTTGGGTTTTATTTATTTTATTTTATTTATGTCTGGTACTGGTATTGTACCTGCCCACCTAGTAAAGCCATTGCCATAGGGATTGGTTGGAAATCTCCTCGTGATCACGGTTCTTCCAGTCTCAAAACACTTCCTGTATCTGCGCTCCTGTCCACAGCACATACACACACACACACACACACACGCACACACACACACATATTTATGCCATATTTACAGTGAATTTTATGTTTATTGATTTTACTGCTTGTCCCTCATATGTATCTTGTGTATTATCCATTAACAGCATTAGAGATTGTTCTTTTCTAAGGTGATATAGTAGGGTATCCATTTATCAAACATGCTCATTTCAAATGGTCAGTTTTGAGGCATAGGGTTTGTGAAACTGCTGACTCTGTAGTTCTCTATGTGGTACTGATTTCTGTAACTCTTTAGTCCTGGTGGTTAATGTGTATAATCGTATGGAGAAGCAGCACTTGAGGATTTGATATGTGAGTAGACCGTGAGTAGTTTTGTTCTGCTGTCTTCTACAGTTGCACTGCAGAAGGTGAAAGACTGGCACTGTAGCTGAACCCCTGTGGACATGATACCTCTGTCACATCAGATAAAGCAGGCCATAGTGTGTGTGTGTGTGTGTGTGTGTGTGTGTGTGTGTGTGTGTGTGTGTGTGTGTGTGTGTGTGTGTGTGTGTGTGTGTGTGTGTGTGTGTGTGTGTGCAAGAGTGTGTGTGTGTGCGTGTGTGTGTGTGTGTGTGTGTGTGCGTGTGTCTGTGTGAACGAAAAAAATAAGACCCCCCCCCATGCTGAAGGTAGGGTTAAGTATTGCCTTAGATTCCTGTTGTTCTCCATGTAATATAGCCTGTGTTTTATCTAGGCATAACCGCCCTGTGTTTAGGTCCTCTGTCGTCATATGTCAAAGTCAGCCTCTCTGTCTGTACTCCAGTTTTAGAGATGAGCAGCTCCATAGCCAAACCTTTATAGCATCATGTCACGGCTGAGTTTAAAACTAAAGCTGAAGGTTTGGGAGCTTGTTTGTAGGTGCAGGTACATCTGTATCAAATGGCCAAATGGAGCAAAGAAACAGAGAAAATCACCTAATTCTTACAACATTTACAATTCAGTTTCGCCTCATACAGTTAAGAACTGTGAAGATAGTCCCAACAATCACGCCACGAATGAGGTAGAAAGGCTGTTGTGTGTGTTTGGTCATGCTGCATCTCTCAACAGCTGTGTATACAGTTCGTAGTCATGCTTGGTTGTCGTGCCCTGCTAACCTGTTCCTGGATGGCACTTATGAAATAGCACTATTCCTACTCACCGCCTCTGAAAACAAACATCCTGACGTAGGCAGACACTTGTTGATACACACACACACACACATTCCCAAAAAAAAAAGTGTTTGTATTTTATGTTTTGTCCTCTCTCATTATTGTCCTTTGTTTCTCAATGACATTTGTTGAAGCCACATCAATGTCTCCTCATGGTGAATAAGCTACAGGGTGTTAGGATTGAAAGGATTGCATTTTTTGTTTTTCATTTTTTTTGTTTTGTTTTTGATTCTGTTTGAAAGGAAAAATGAATTTGACCACCAAAAAAAAAAAAGGAGAAGAAAAACTTGTAGTGGTCATGTTCGTTCGCAGGCTGCGTTATTGCACTGTTGTGTCAATAAATCTGAACTCAAAGGGCTCAGATGATGACTCTGTCTGTTTTTTTTTCATATGTGTGTCTTATTATATATAATAATAATATATAATATTATAGTATGTTATAAGTTATCTTATTATCAGGTCACATTACAACTAGTATCCACTGACTATAGGCCAAACCATCAGTAAAGTGTGCATGTTTTAAGATCTGAAACTAGCAAAGATACGCATCTTCATCACATCCACACTTGATTTAAAGGCTACAAAGTGTCCAGGAAGCAATAGTTGTGATGGTGACACCGCCTACTTCCCTCTTAACCCTCCGACTCACCTTCTCTTCCAGATGGCGCCAGAAGTTACGATCTGATCCGTTACTACAAGCGCCCCAGCTACTGCGCCACCTCCTACCTGCCCTCCAGGGGTCAAAGGGCAGCCAGTGACCCCGCTGACCCCCGCACCAAAGCCCTCCGCCTGCAGCGCATCTCTCTGCGCCGGGGCAGGTGACCACAGAAACACTCTAGAGATGTAGTATTCATATGATCATATAATAAGAGGTGTGTGGCCCTAGAACATGAATATTAACATGATCATATAGTAAGAGGTGTGTGGCCCTAGAACATGAATATTAACATGATCATATAATAAGAGGTGTGTGGCCCTAGAACATGAATATTAATATGATCATATAATAAGAGGTGTATGGCCCTAGAACATGCATATTAACATGATCATATAATAAGAGGTGTGTGGCCCTAGAACATGCATATTAACATGATCATATAATAAGAGATTCTGTGACCTTTCCTAGATGGAAAGGTCACATGCCAGGCAAGTTGAGTTTTTCTTCTTTTCTGGTGTGTCTGCACATCTGGTCAGGAAACAGTGTGTGTGGTGTGTGTGTCTGTGTGTGTGTCTGTGGTGTGTGTGTGTGTGTCTGTGTGTGTGTGTGTGTGTGTGTGTGTGTGTGTGAGTGTGTGTCTGTGTGTGTGTGTGTGTGTGTGTGTGTGTGTGTGTGTGTGTGTGTGTGTGTGTGTGTGTGTGTGTGTGTGTGTGACAGCCCCCCTCTCCCTCTTTGTCTCCTTCCCTCTCTCCCCAGGCAACAAAAAAAAGTCTTACGTAGGATTTATGAATAAAAAAAGATAAACTGGCATTTTTAAAATAACCTTCGAGTGACTCTACATTGAGGGCAATGTATACACAGTCTACAGAGAGAGAAGGAGACGGGGGTCTGGATGGATCCCTGCTTACCATAGTGAGTCAGCTGCTTGAGTGTCTGTGGCATTTATTATGTGTGTATACACTGTTTGTAGATATAGCCTCCTACTAAATAAAGTATGTTATGGTGTTCCTATAGATGAAGACCATATATTGGATGGTGTACATGCATGTATTTTTGAAAAGCTCTTTCGCACATCTCCTCATTTAGTTGGAATGTTGTAAAAGTGTTTCTCCCTCCTTGAACCAATAAAAATGAATCTTTTTTTTACAAGCATAAAGAAAACGTTTTTTTGTTAAAAACATGGCAAAATGAATTGATTACTTCGGGTTATGGGGCCTGGTTAAATGACGATCTATGGTAAAGTGTCGGAAGAAACTTTTCTGGGGCAAGAAGAGGTTTGCCAGAGTGGTTGAACAGAAATCCGGTGAGCAAATATTTAAGAAGTATCACTATTATCACTTCACACAGCTCCTTGAACCAATACAAATGAATCTTTTTTTACAAGCATAAAAACAGTTCTTTGGCAAAATGAATTGATTCATTCGGGTAATGGTGCCTGGTTAAACGACGATCTATGGTCTAAGTGTCGAACAAAGGAAAAGTGGTTGGAAGAAACTTTTCTGGGGCTAGAAGAGGTTTGCCAGAGTGGTTGAACAGAAATCCGGTGAGCAAATATTTAAGAAGTATCACTATTATCACTTCACACAGGTCATTCTATAGTCAATAACCCTGTGGATGTGAGCATTACAGCAGGTCTGTGAGGAAA
Source organism: Sprattus sprattus (assembly GCF_963457725.1). NCBI lineage: Eukaryota > Metazoa > Chordata > Actinopteri > Clupeiformes > Clupeidae > Sprattus > Sprattus sprattus. The sequence continues at coordinate 4,019,312 of NC_137915.1, forward strand.
GCATATGGGCAGGGCTGACGATTCACTTATTCTAATCATCATCTTTTACGTCCTGGTCGAGCAGCTTGTCTCAAACCACTTTGTATCTATAAATGACATCCTTGTTTTCGTTTCATAACTTTCAACAATTCTATATTCAGCTGAACTCCTTCACAGGGTTGGACATCCATTTTGATTACTGTAATACACTCCCTGTGACATGCAATGCTGCTCAGTGGCCATGCTAGGGCTGCTGTCCAGTTGGCTACTGCAGCGTTTGATTATATTTCCTGCACAGCGGTGCAGATGGGATTTTTAAACTGGGGGGGGGGGGGGGGGCGCTAACATCGCCTAATCAGCTGTGCAGAGTTATTAACTGATGATTGTCGCCTTACGTAGGGAGAGTGGGGGGGACGGATCGGGGTCACTATGAATCTGGGGGGGACCCCCATCCCCAGTGCTATCTGCGCCCCTGTTCCTGCAGAGAGGCCTGTGTGTGTGAAGGTTGGCGCTGCGCCATTGACAAACTCACGTTGCAGACCTTGATAGAGTTTGCAAGCACTCAGTTTTCAATGTATTTCTTGTGCTGGAGCTCAAGGGTAGGTGCAAGGCCTGGCCACCCAGATCAGAGCAGTGTCATGCCTGCCACAGCAGAGAGACGATAGGTGTAAGCAACGCACATTTGTGCCTTTTCTATTTTACTATCAAACATTTGTTCAGCCAATTCATTCATCTGCATTTTCCCATGAGACGGGTTTGAAACGTTTACCAACCCCCAAAACGTCTGTCCCTGTGTGCCAAAAGGTGCACAAACGCTCACCACCGCAAACTTCAGGGTTTGTTACATCGCTTATTAATATGCATTGTGTTACGTCTCAATTTTTTTTATTCCAGAAAGGCTAGTTCCTAGATTAGTTAAAACACTTAATAGGTTGGGTTCCAGTAATCTAATAGAATCCTGTGTCCTCTGTCTAACATGACTAGCAACCAACTATTGGTTTCCAGTAATATTTGGATAAGCTCGAATTCACTATGAGGCGAAACATGTGGGACTCTATAGTTACTCTATCAGTAAATACTCTGCAAAAAAAGCATTGTAATGCCAGTAACAAGGTCTAGCCTCCAGTTGACTGTGGTTAAACTTGTTTTCATAGTTGAGACAAAATACATATCAGATATTTGAAAAGTGTGGTGTTTGCATCGCAGCTGATGTTTCTGGGCATTAGCTGGAGGAAATGAAATAAGACCTGAGATTACAAACTTGTAAACACTATGCTTATTTACACAACTGGTATCAGGGTTCAGGTTACCTCGGTCACGCAACAAGGATTGCAGGTAGATCAGGTAACTCTGCAGTTCCATTAACTGTCAAATAGTATTTACACAACCTAGAGCTAACACCTCTGTCATGCAGCTCAACACCAGGCTACTAATCTGCTACAAGTGTTTAGAGTTTCTGCCATCGGAGGAAGAAACTGAAATGCCTGAATATTTACCTCACGTCTGTCGGGTCCATGGTATCATGTTCATATTCAGTTAAAGTAATAAATATATGCTTTTACTAAAACTGTTTTTTTAAGGGTTTTGTGAGACAACATTACCTCAATGAAGATTCCAACCACACCTGACTGGTCATAGGCACAATTTATATTTTTGATCTCCAAACAACAAAGGCATTGTAAAATGATTGGATTACAAATGTTACATTCTCTTTTTTTAAAGGGCACAAAATGAACATGAGAGAGTCAAACATCCTGTGGCAGTGATGTGAATGACTGACAGATGCCAGCTCCAGGAGGACTTAATTTGTCCCGTCTTTTTCCTCATCTTCTAGATGAACCAGATGATTCTCTCCTTGGATCAGCTTCACACCTGTTTCAAACCAACACAGGAAAGACAAATAAGAGACACTAGATTTAAAATATTTATAATGGCTTTCAAATTTAAATTGTATAGTCATAATTATACATATAGCCTGTTATAGTAATAACACTGGGGTATAAAGCTTTAGGCACCACATAACCAAACATATTGTAGCTTGGTTGACCCGGTCTAGGTGACTACAGAGTGTAGATCACTTCAAGCAATTTTCCAAAATGTGTAGTAAACGAAACGACTAGTTAGTGAAATGAAAGTCCTATAATGCAGACAGATTGGGTATTTTTATCTTGTGACCATCCACAATTATATGAATCGATTTGATGAAATGACTGATCCACAGACACGTCAATCATGAAGCTGACCTTTTTTCCCTGAATAATAACGAGCAACTTCAGGTAGGAGACATATCTGTTTCTAAGGCATTATCTGTGCTTCCCAAGTAACATATCTGGATTAGGGAGCTTCCTGAATGCTGACCTGGTATGAGCGGGGGGATGTTGAGCACAGGTGTGTCTTTCCTGCGTGGCTTCTTCTGTTCCTGGTTGCCGTGGTGATCGTCCGCGGGCGGGACCTCCACAGATCTGCGTTGCTTCTGCCGGTCCATCTTCACCTTCTCCTTGGCCTCAGAGAGACCATCTGACCCAACACACACACATTGTCATTATCATCCTGGCAGTTGACCCTAGCTGACAGTATCATCATTGCCTGATCATGATGAAGACCCAGAATGTCAGTACGCCCCCAGTGCAAAGTGCACACACACACACACACACACACACACACACACTCCAGAATTAGCATCAAGTCTGCCATACAGGTTCAGGTTCTGAATGGGCTCTTTAAAAAGAAGCTTCTTCCCTAAAAAAGCACTTTGCTGTGGGTGAAAAAAGCCTGAAAATTCTGTCCCTTTCTCTCACAGGCAAAAAAAACAAATAGTAGAAGAATGTGGTCTGCATCCCATTTTCAGTTAAGGAACATGTTGTAGTAGTTTATCAGTGCTGCTGGTTGACAGAGCTGTAAGCGAATGTGAATATGTGCAACAAACTATTTTGTTTCAACTCAAGGCCTGATGCCTTGTCCTGGTTTCAGAACCTCATATGGGGCAGGGAAAGGCTAGCCACACACACACAAGCAGATGCCATGTTTCATTTCAGTCTCTCTGTCCCGCTCTCTCTCTCTCTCATACTCACACACACACACACACTCTGTCTCTCTCTCACTCACACATACACACACTCTATCTCTCTCTGTCTCTCTCTCTCTCACTCACACACACACACACTCTCTCGCTCTGTCTCTCTCTCTCTCACTCACACACACACACACTCTCTCTCTCTCTGTCTCTCTCTCACTCACACACACACACACTCACACACACACTCTCTCTGTCTCTCTCTCTCACACACACACACACTCTCTCTGTCTCTCTGTCTCATACTCACAGCGTGGCTCCTGGCCCAGCAGCCTGTGTTCTGCCGTCTCGGGGGGTGACCTCACACAGCCTGCAGACATCTCCTCTGGTGGCGGTGATCTGTCCTCAGATCAGATGACACTATCTCAGTCAGTCAGTCTGCTCCCACTGAGGTTCAGGATTCATTATTCATGGCCAAATCACATCACAGGACTTTCTAATGCTGGAAGAAATCACTGTCTGAACAGCCTGGACTGCTCTTTAAAATCTAATTAGCTCATTATTTTCTAAATTGTGTTCAGTAAATAATACATTCAGTGTGCTTGGAAGTCCATAAAGGCACAAATTGAATGTTCAACATATGCAAGATGGTGTCAAATTTCTTGGCAACATACATTCATACTATTTCAAATATGGAAGATAATCAAACCAAAGGAAAGGGGTTACAAAACCTCATTAAACATTACAACATTTCCACACCCTTCATATTGCAAAGTCAGCATTTAACTTTCCAAACTTCTCTGAATAAACAACACATTTGTGTTCAAAATGATATTAGACACTTGACTCAAAAAACTCTTTTTGCTTAGCTGCTGTTTTAAATGCCAAGTAACATAGATGGTGATGAAGAAGACAGAGCTCTTACCTTTGTAGCCCAGAGAGAGGTCCTGGTAGTGGAGGGCTAGATCAAAAGCAGGCATTATGTACCGCGGAGGAGGGGCATCACTGCCACGACTCCATTAGCAACCGTCGTCAGGGCGACGGGAGCCCTTGCCATCACCTTCGTCACATGCCTGTCCAAACTTATGAATTTCAAAGGTTCCGTCTAATTAACCTGTTTAGACAGTTTCACCGACACGCCATCCAAACATAATCAAGATGAGTGGTACTCATGGAAATAAAGGGCGGGGGGGGGGGGGGGGTAGGAGAACAACAGGAGTAAGGGCAATAGGGCAATAGAGAGAGAGAGAGCAGAAAAGGGAACAGAGATCTAAAATGAGACAAATAGTGAGTGAATGCATTGTTTGAGTTAGAGGCGGGGAGAGAAAGAAAATATGGAAATATGGAATATTCAAGGGGGAGAAAATGATCCTCCAGTCAGGGGCAATACTCAGAGATGTTGCTGGGAAAACCTACAAATGAAAGATGATGCAAATGAGATAAGGACATGACGTGTGTATGCGGTGTGTGTGTGTGTGAGAGAGAGAGCGAGAGAGAGAGAAAGAGAACGAGAGAGAGAGAGAGGGAGAGAGAGGGGGGGAGAGAGGGAGAGAGAGAGAGAGGGGGGGAGAGAGGGTAGTTCACAAAGTGCAGCCCAATCCCAGATGTCGTGGTGTAGGCTTTCACTGAGGACTGTGTTCATCTGGTGGGGCTTTAACTCCCAACAAAGCAGCTAAGACCACTGCATCTGCCAGCCCTACTTCACTCATAGTACTTCCCATTCTCACCATTAAAACAATGGCAAATGGTATTCCCTATATGTTTTTAAGTAAATCCTACAAATCTTGAACATGCTATCCTGATTTTACAAAGGAGACCTGCCAATGATACTGCCAAAAATTGTCCTATAAACCTACTAAGGTTTATAAATGCTTTAAGAGTATATATAACTTGGGACTTAATTGCAACTACTTATAGTTTGTTATGTTAAATGTGCTCTTGAAAGATCGCCACGGTGCCTAAACAGCTCTTATGCAAATCTACTTACATCACACAATAAACAAAACAGGACAAACTAAACATCTAAAATTCACAGGGCAAGTTGGCAGATGTTTATGAACTCCTATCAAATTATTTGGGGTTCTATTAGAATGCATTCAAGTCAATATCTTTGGTTTCACTTGAGGACTTGTATTTTCTCCACATTTACACGCCTGAAAGAAGCATTTACTTCTCACGACAGACTCATAGTAGAACAGCTATTTACTCAGAAATGTCCCACATAGTGCAATCAAAACAGAGAGAGGATTTGATGAGATGTTTATTGTTTGCCTGTAATAAAGTAACTAAAACATTGTGCCATTGTACTTAGACATAACGCTTTGGTGTCAGATGTGAAAGAGCAACTTCTCCAATATGAGGAAGATTTGACCACATTATAGGAGAGGCTTTTAGCAATCTGAATGGGAGACATTTTTATAAACATTATTAGAAATGTAATAAGATGTTTTGTAGAAATCCACTCTGGGGACAATTGAACATCGTCTAGAATAGCAGTTATTGTCCTGGCAAACCGAATCTGAAGTACCCAAAATGAATGCAAAACTACAACCATCAAAACAATTGAAGTATGAACAATTAGGCCATGATTACATTTTTCCAGGCTGTTCAGCTCAGTGTGTAATGCACTTTGACGAACAGAATATGAGTTCAGCCTAGAGGTAGAAAGCATTTACAAAGGTGAAGATTAAGAATGTTAGTTTTGTCACAAATAGCACATTAAGAGCATGGTCGAGAATACAACAAATTTTTGATATAAAAATCATGGTCCCAAAGACCACGTACCTGTGGAATAACCCATTCATCACCATCCAAAAGCAGAAGCTAAAGTGGAGATCATGGAGTGACAATGGAATAAAAACTATTGGGGATATTATTTCAAATACAAACGTAAAGCCTTTTAATCAACTGGTAACATAATTCAACTTAACTAACAAGGAACTCTTTAGATACCTTCAACTGAAGAGCTGGATAACCGATCATTTTGAGCTGTTACCCAGCTCCTCGGAACCCCCAGTTATTCAGAGACTATTCTTGAATCCAGATGAAAACAAGAAATTAATAGGAAAAGTGTATAAACATCTTGTTGAGGCTCAGGAAAGTAATCATTCATTACAAAAAATATATGAGGGTTGGAATAAAGATCTTAACATAACTAACTCTGACAGTATATGGAAAGAATGCCTCAGCAAAACCAATACGATAACCACCAATGAAAATCTCCGGCTCATACAATACAAGCTCATGACTAGAATATATTACACAAGATCAAAAATAAATACATTTGATGCCTCTTTCTCTCCTGTTTGTGTCAAATGTGGCATATACAAGGAAACAATCATACATGCCTTCTGGGAATGTGAGAAGGTCGGCAAGGGATGGTTAGAGATTCAAAAATGGATGACCACTACTTGTAGCATCAAACTTGAATTTACAGCTACGAGATGCATATTCCAAAATATCCCATTGGATGGATGGTCATATTTGCCTCTTTGGTGTATAAAAAAATAATTCTGAAGGATTAGAAGGGTTCCGAGGCCCCATCATTACAGCAATGGAGGGGTCTAATGAAATACTATTTAAGTATTGAAAAATCAATGTTCGAAGACCGGAACAGAAGGCAAGAATTTAATAAGGTGTGGCAGGATTTATATGAAGCCTTGTAAGGCCAAGAAATAGGGAATGGGTGTGGAGGCTGAGAGATGGGAACCAAGTGTGTGTGCGTGTGTGTGTGCGTGCGTGCGCGTGTGTGTGTGTGTGTGTGTGTGTGTGTGAATGTTGAATGTGAATGTTGTTAAAATCATAAGGAGGTGTATAAACTGTATAATATTACAAAGTATGCTAATACCTGTATTACATCTTCTATGCAATAATACAAATAATTATAAAAAAAAAAATAGAGGTAGAAAGCATCAGCTTGATCTTATTAGGACCTCTTGAGTAAGAGCCTACTCATAGGGGGGACCCATCTGCCTCTAACCAGCCAAGGTTATGTGATAGATAGCACCTATGAAAAGATTGAGGTGGGCAAGATCACATAGAGGTCTACAGATACATCATTATTGGTATCAGTATCTGTTCAACAAACAAAATGATCTGTCTCTGTATTCAGATAGAGGACCAACGGGTTTATTCTGAAAGAAATGTTGAATCAGGCAAATGTTGTATTTTCTAACCTAATATTCATTGGCAATGCAATTGTTTTGCCTACAAAGCATCCAATCAATTTAACTACTTGGTAGGGTGTCAGTGGACATACATACAGCATGTTACATCTTGGTTACATCTTACAGCTTATACGTCAAAATGAAGCTGGAACCTGCAGTTTTTATTTATTCTCTCCATTTAAAAAAGCCCAGTCAAAATATAAAAAAAATAAAATATTTACCTTGTACTATAATAACTAATTACTAAACATTATAATTACAGCCTGAAACGCTGAAAACACAAACATGTTCTTCATTAAAGACTGTGTTACATCTTAGATGAATATTGACAGAAATACAAGGTAAAAAAATAAATAAATAATAAAATAAAAAAATTATTTGACTGGACTTTTTTAAATGGGAAAAAAAACTATAGGTTCCAGCTTCATTTTGACATATAAGCTGTGGGGGGTTGAAAGAAATCCAGCTAGTGAACCAGGCCTTTGTCTCGCTAGCCCCTTCCTCCTCAGTTTCCCTGAGTGACAGTCAGTCAGACAGTCTCTGCCTGCTGCCTGCTGACATGCTGTACGCTGACATGGTTGGTACAGGATGCAGCGATCATTCTTCAATAATGTGTAGTAAATGAAACGACTAGTTACAAACTGAATGGGCATTTTTATCTTGTGCCCATTCCCAATGATATGAATCGTTTTGAAAGAAACATACTGGCCGACAACTATAACCAGGGTAACTATAACCAGGGTAAGAAATATCCGTTTCAATTGAATTATTTCATTATTCATTATTAATACTCAAGAAAAAAAAAGTAAATACACTTTCTTAACTTTGGATCAGACACAAGCCTGGATGTGTTCTCTTCCGCTGGCTCAGGCTTACTCTGAAACATAGACCAACTCCCGACACACTCATCTGTGTACTGCTGACCACACAGCCACCCCGTTTCACACACAGACACCCACACACACACCCAATAAAACGTGATAAACATCTTCCCATACAGCTCTATATATACACAACGCCCAGTTTCAAGTGTATTTTATATCTGGTTATGATCTGAAGCATCTTGGGGACAGCCAGCTGCCTCCTCATTCACACTGCTCTTAACAGTCACGTGAGACTGCTCGTCACAGTCAGTCGTGTGATCTTCTCTGGACAATGCACAGCTTCAACAAGCACTTGCTATTGTGACAAAAATTAACATTAACCTTATTATGTGTCTGAGCTGATGATCTGTTGTTGTGCTCCGCTTGGAGCGCAGTCGTGTAATTCGGTATGTATCTGATGTTTTGCTGCAACTCTGCTGATCGTTTGTTGTCTGTTGTTTTTGTGTGTCCTGTCTTATTGTTGTTTCTATGTTGTCTTATGTTCATGTTATGTATGTTTACTGTCCGATGGTGGTTTGGACCCCCTTGAAAACGAGATGACACATCTCAAGGGGTTATTTCACATAAAGAGAATTTCCAACAACAACAACAACAAAGACACTGGCTAATAGGTGCCGATAACCAAAGGTCAAAGGTCATATTCGTGTCAGTGTCCAATGAGGGATAATAATCACACCACACAACACACAACAGGCATGGAGGACTTGTTCTTATTTTGCTTTTATTGGACTAGAGCTGAAGACTCAGTCTTTCTTGGAAGACTGCGCTCTTGTCCTCATTAAAAAAACTAAACAAAAAAGGCATTCGCAGGATGAGGCAATCATTGGAAGGAATAAATTAGTTCAAGAGGAAGACATCTTTGAGTTGGCAGCAGCTGAAACAAAGAAAGTTGAGGGAAAACATGTTAATTATTGTTTGTCGACTAACAAATGATTTCTATTACCAGTCTCTTTCAGGCTCTTTCGGTAAAAGAACAAATGAGTATGCCCCACCACATTATAATAACTGCCTGAAACGCTGCAAAACACAAACATGTTCTTCATTAAAGACCGAAACCATGGGGGAATGATATATAGTAAAAGAAGAGAGGGAGAGAGAGTAGTGAGACCAAGTGAGGGAATGAGAGATTTAGAGAATAAAATACTACAGCGTATACATACATGTCAGTTCCACTCACATTATGTAGTGTAGTCAACTTCACTCCAGTGAGTCATTACTGATGGACTGGTGGACAGAATTCTTCAGCTGTACAAAAGAAAGAAAAGAACGACATTTAAAACGATCGGCCTGTCAGCATATTGACCCACAGTAACCTGGTGCCGTGGGTGACTGAGCTTGCACCAGGAGGTGTTTTCAGATTCTGGCTGACACTGGTGAGGATAAAAGCCCTGGTCACCTCACGTCCTGTGTATAGGGAGAGTGAGGGGATCCAGGCCTTCAGACCATAACATGATTCTCCCGCTGCCACAGAAGGAAAAAGAAGCTCATTTTGAGCGCAGACTCTTACATTTTGGATGAACCCTACGAAGTCCAGCTTGCCTTGCTTTGTACTGTTACTCGAGTGATGGGCAGAGAGGCGTGTGTCTGATGTGTCTGTCACAGGCAGGAGGCTGCACTGAGTGGCCACACTTTCGGTGGAGGCGGGCTCTGGGCGGGGCCTGTCTGAGGGGTGTATACTCAGCTGGGAGCAGAGATGAGACTGCTCATCCAGAAGCCTGTTGATCTTCTGGGAAAGCAAACAGTCAGATAATATGGTGTTACTAAAACAATTACTTTACTTACCACAATAAGTAAAATGGCATTATAATGATAATGCTTTTACAACCAGAAATACTCCTTTATACATACTCAAAAAAAATCATACTTGCGACAAACTCTCAATAGCAAAACACTTTCCTTAACCTCCATTTTACATATAATACAATTTCAGGTTTAGAACCATGTCGCATGTGCGTACCGTACCATTTTGAAGCTGTCGTCGTAGTGATGGACCAGGTCCGTCAGCTGCAGCTCTAGTTTCCGTGCTTCCTGTTTGACTGCAGCCCTGAGCTCCAGCACGTCCCCCACCTCCTCCCTGACACACAGCACAGCCCTGGTGAACAACGGCTGCAGCCGCACGCACGCACGCACGCACGCACGCACGCACGCACGCACGCACGCACGCACGCACGCACGCACGCACGCACGCACGCACGCACGCACACACACACACACACACACACACACACGGCTCATCTACAGCAGCCACACACACACACAAACACACACACACACACACACACACACACACACACACACACACACACACACACACACACACACACACACACACACACAGTTGCACCATGGCTCATCTACAGCAGCCACACACCAATGGGACATTTCTCTACTTCAGAGTAAAACACAATATAGACCCAATCTTTTGTCAGACCTATTTTCATGACTGGCAGGGCCGGGTATTTGTCATAACTGTCAAATGAAATTGCAATAACACTGAACTGACGAAGTGTCTTGGTGCCGTAATAATAGTGTGCTTCTTATTTGTTCGAAAAAGCATTAAGGCTTCAGTTTGACACGCTGTCAGCGTACCTGTCAGTGGCGGAGAGATCCTCATACACTGAGGCTGTGTGTGTGTGTGTGTGTGTGTGTGTGTGTGTGTGTGTGTGTGTGTGTGTGTGTGTGTGTGCGTACCTGTCAGTGGCGGAGAGATCCTCATACACTGAGGCTGTGTGTGTGTGTGTGTGTGTGTGTGTGTGTGTGTGTGTGCGTGTACCTGTCAGTGGCTGAGAGATCCTCATACACTGAGGCTGTGTGTGTGTGTGTGTGTGTGTGTGTGTGTGTGTGTGTGTGTGTGTGTGTGTGTGTGTGTGTGTGTGTGTGTGTGTGTGTGTGTGTGTGTGTGTGTGTGTACCTGTCAGTGGCTGAGAGATCCTCGTACACTGAGGCCTGTTCGTGGTCGAGTCTCTGCTCAATCTCCGTCAGGATGCTGCGGAACCTCTTCACACCCCGCATCATCTCCTCCAGCTCGTCCAGAGAATACTGACACACAAGTGAGAGGACGGACAGATGTAGAGAGTCTATCCGGGCGTATCAAAGTGATCACATATGCAGAGAGTCTATACGGGCGTATCAAAGTGATCAGATGAGAGGATGGACAGATGCAGAGAGTCTATACGGGCGTATCAAAGTGATCACATATGCAGAGAGTCTATACGGGCGTATCAAAGTGATCAGATGAGAGGACGGACAGATGCAGAGAGTCTATACGGGCGTATCAAAGTGATCAGATGAGAGGACGGACATATGTAGAGAGTCTATACGGGCGTATCAAAGTGATCAGATGAGAGGACGGACAGATGTAGAGAGTCTATACGGGCGTATCAAAGTGATCAGATGAGAGGACGGACAGATGTAGAGAGTCTATACGGGCGTATCAACGTGATCACATATGTAGAGAGTCTATACGGGCGTATCAAAGTGATCAGATGAGAGGACGGACAGATGCAGAGAGTCTATACGGGCGTATCAAAGTGATCAGATGAGAGGACGGACATATGTAGA
>NC_137915.1:4035914-4038414 GCF_963457725.1 Sprattus sprattus
CAGTGTTCTCACTGACTGTTCTTTCACTAGCCACATCTTTCCACGGCACATGCTCGCTCACAGCGCGCTCACCACCCACACATTTAACGGCCTCCTCTCCAGCCGTACTGCACTCACTCATCGCGACCTCTTTAACTGCCTTTATACTCACTATTACACTTACGACTTCATCACAAACGGTGACTTCACCGGTCAAATGTTCACCACGCACACTAATACCTTCGTCACGCACACTTGACTCAACAACAATGTCCTTTCTGATTGCACTTCCTCTGACATGCTGCCCTTGCACATTGTCCAGTTCAGATAAAGGTGGTTCTCCCCGTGGCTGGACTGAACTCTCTGTAGTCACAACGATCCCATCAGACACCAAGCCCTCCTCAGCAAAGCTGCCATGTTCAATATCGGCACACAGAACACCTTCAGAGTTCTGACAGCATTGAGAAGCGCCCATGGCACTGGCATCCTCTCTGAACTCCGCGGCGTCTTTAGCGGCGTCTTTAGCGGCGTCTTTAGCGGCGTCTTTAGCGGCGTCTTCAGCGGCGTCTTCAGCTGCGTCTTCAGCGGCGTCTTCAGCGGTGTCTTTAGCGGCGTCTTCTGCGACCCCCACGTCCACGGAGGGACAGCCGGAGGGCACCAGGGGGGTCTCTAAACTCCCCTCGCCCGAGGGCGCTGCAGGGGGCTGGGCCGGCTCACCGCAAGAAGAGAGTGAGGTGAATATGGAGGTGGGGGGGGTCGGCGAGGTGGGGGAGGGGTCCGGACTTCCCCTCAGTGTTCCTAGGCTGTCTGTGCTGCCACACATGGCATTCAGTGCCTGCGGTCAGAAAAGGGAGACCTAAACCTAAATAAGATATATATATATTTGTAAACAATGAAAACATGACTGACCTACTTCTAACTAGAGAAACAAAATAAATGTGAAGGCCATCTAAACTATGACGACATACTTTATGTTGATACAGAATGAACACATGGATTTTTGGTTAGAGAGTCATCCAGTTTAAAGCTAATACTCTCTCAACAGTCATTCACCTCAAGGGAAGGCTATGCTTATGCACAATATCAAGAAATGTTAATAATCTTTAATCAACATCACTTCCTGCTGTTGCATTTCCAGTTAATAAACAAACTTTTCTCTGGTAGCATTTGCATGCGTCACACTGCAGTGGAAATGGCCATATCAGACGTCTTTTACTCAAACACAACTTTTAAGTTACGACATAACTTAAAGCTGAGTCATAGCGTAATAGGCAGGATGTGTCGTAACAAATGCCGACTCAGTTCAACCCGTAGCTACAGTATGACCATCTGTAATAATAGCACAGAAAAGAACACACTGCAGTATGAATATCTGTAATAGCACAGAAAATAATACACTGCAGTATGCAAAAGAATACACTGTAGTATGACGATCTGTAATAGCACAGAAAAGAACACTGCAGTATGCAAAAGAATACACTGCAGTAAGAATATCTGTAATAGCACAGAAAATAACACACTGCAGTATGACGAACTGTAATAGCACAGAAAAGAACACATTCAAAACACCCAAAGAAAAGGTAAAGGTCCACATTACCTTCATGAGTCCAGGGCTGGGGGGACGCGGGGAGGTGGCGGGAATGAAAGGTTCCTCCAGGAACCCGCTACTGTCCGACTGGCAGCTGTTGGTTCTGACCACGCAGGACTGCGCTCGCGACAGGAAGCCTCGTTCATGTTCACCTACACACGAGAACACAGCATTGTCACGGCCCGCACTCCACAGCCTTCCTCGCTCAAGCCTCTGACACAGCCACACACAGTGTACCCGTAGAATGATCCGGAAAAGAACGTCAGTTAAATGAGTCCCTATCTGAGAAGTGTGCGTGTCTATTTGCCTAAGTATATGGTCTGATTAAGAAGCTCTTTGCCAGGTGTATTGAAGTCAGTTCTCTACATCACTGGTTAAACTGATGGTCACATGGAAATGAAGGCACACTGTAAACTGTGACATTTGCCATTTGGTTGTGATAAGAGTCCCATGGATCTTCTCCCAAGTAAAACATTACACACCATCAATATGTGATAGCTTATGTCATCAAACTGGCATAGCAATAGGACCTTGAAATGTTACAGTATCCACTTAGTTTGTTGATACCATCTGCCCGTTGATGAGTTGCTTTTTTTAAATGAGTTGCTTGGTTTAAACGGTAATTCTTTGTTACTTTCAAGCTATTGATTTTTAAGAACAAATGTTTCAGATAAGAAGTACATTTAGTAAACTCTAAAATAAATAAACAAATTAGCCTTACTGTCACTCAAGCTAACTAGCAATAGGCTAAAGAGGGACATATGTAGATTTCTGTGATAATAGGTAAATGAGAAATGTGGAATTTGTAATTCTGTGTCAGACACAGATGGACAGATGAATGGATGGCTTGGCCAATAAAAGCATCCCTTTTAGCCGAAGACAGCTAGTTTGCATATCTAAATTGTGATTTTGAAAATAAGCCAGTGAATAGTG
>NC_137915.1:4043414-4055914 GCF_963457725.1 Sprattus sprattus
ACCAGTCAGGACAGATACAGTGACAGTTTATAGACCTTTAGCTATCTGGCTAGGGCTGTTTGTGCAGAGCCCAGACAGGGTGATGCTGCTGCTGCTATATTAGGCAAGCCTCCTGTACGTGCTGCTTCCATTTGGCTGGCCTTTCAAACTCTCAGCGCGGTTACGTCTATTCATCTTACTTTGGCATGTTGTCAGGGACAGAGTGCGCTCCGCCGTGCCTTCCCTCTTTCCCCAGAGGAATGTCGTCTCCCTAAAGCCCTCCCTAACACAGCCCTGGGCCGTCAGCACGCACAGTCCCCAGGCGCTGCTCAAAAACATCAGCTCTGTTTGATCCTCGTCGATTCCAGGGGGCCGCCGTGGCTAATCTGATCCACTTCTCGAGTAGTTTCTGTCTCATTCTCGGTGGTTCTAAGGCAGCGTGCCCTGAAAATGTCTTATGTAACCAAAAAGGCCACTTTTGATCTCGGACAAACAGCGATTCACCTTAACAGTAGGGGCCGTGCATGATAGTTAAAAAGGCACACAACTAAACACTAAACAGTCTGTTTTCCCATGAAGCAGAAAGAAAAAGGCCCAAAATAGCAGCAGAGAGCAAGCTCTTTGGAGCAGACAAAATCAACCATGGAATAAGTTTGACAGCTGAGGTTTTGAGGAGTCGATCTAGCAACCAAGAAGGTCCAGAAGCAAGTCCTTGTTGTCATACAGAAAAGGAAGGCAATTCATTGTGTGCTTCACAAAGACAAACAGGAGGTGGAAAGTTCGGGAATTATAAATACAGGATAGTGTGTCAAGGAGAGATAAAATCCTTTTAGTTCACACACTGTTCTTGGAGCTGCCAGAATGGCAGACAGTTCCTGAACTACAAAAACATTCCTACTTTCGAAACACAACTGCACTTAAACGGAGACCATTCTTAGAGACGTAGCTGGAGGGGGTGCAGTCACCTTCTTGTCATCCTTCTTCTCAAAAGAACGGGACTTCAAGGTGTCAACTTATCATCCATCCGGAGAGAACACCGACATTCTGTCATTCCGACATTCCGACATTCCGACATCAAAACCGCACCATTCCCATGCTCAGCATCCCTTCTCCATTAGACCCGGGTTCTAGACCCATGCCAGATGTCCTCAGGTGCCCCGGACTCTGATTCATCCTTCAGGAAGCCCGAGTCTTCCTCTCTCCCTCCTCTACATTGCCAACTGTCTGCCTGCTTCTTCTCTCCAGCTCTTCTTATCCTCCCCAGTGCTGTGCTGTTTCTTCTTTTTAAGGCTGGCACTGCAATATGGAAGATATTTCTGCCCTGCCGCTGAGCCACTCAGTGGTGCACTTACACACAAATACATGTGTAAACACACACACACACGCGCGCGAGCACACACAGACATACCACCATCGCCTACAGCAGGTGACAATCGGCACTGGAGAGCATCAAGCCTTGGCGGTGTTTGTGTAAGGACAGAGTGCTCTTTGCCAAGAAGGAGCAAGCTGTTCCCTTGCCGTCTCCGACATCCACTCAGAGTGCAAGAAGGGCTTAGGGCGGCCCCCACCCCTAACTTTCATCCAAATGTATCCCCTCATCCCTGGATCTACCGCTGTGGGGGCTAGTGCTGGGACCAACAAGGGGCTGGGCAGACGTCAATATCCCCCTCCCACAAGCAGTTTTTTAATAAATTGTTGGGACTAGAGACATTGCAGCTTGACTAGTCATCTTGTATGCCATCAGTGTTTGGTTTAAACATGCAGAATATTTTTTCACCAGATTATTTACTTTACATGTTGCTTTTTCGGAGGAACGATGAGCCGCGTTGCCCAAACAATGAACAGGTGTTTACCTTCCACGCCCAGCACTAAGTCATCCTCGGCGCTGGCATTTCTCTGCAGGGACTCCACTGTTGGAAAGAACACAGCACACATCCATTACCACCCACAAACACACACACACACACACACACACACACACACACACACACACAGAGCAAACTCAAGCCCTAAATGATAAACATAAATCCTGTCTACCTAAACAGCATTCTAAACAGCATTCTCATCATACTCATCAAAACACTTATTTTTTTTGTCTAGCTCACCTTTCTGACAATGTCAGAGCATTTTAACAGTGTGAGGCTCGTCAGTCGACGCTATGAATCCTGCTGAGGTGATATTAGTCCTGGTGTTTAGCGGTGGGAAACTGGCCGACTGTGCCTAGGCTACATTGCAAGCGGCCGTTCCCTTGGTTTCCTAGGCTCTGATTTACATCTTGTTTGAATCAATTGGACTTGCATGGCCCATGCCTGCCACTCCGAGTGACTGGGTGACTGAGTTACACAACCCCTTCACCAGGGAAAAAATGCAGGAATATATTTATATATCTAGGACTAGGGCAAAGAGCCAACTGCAACATTGTGGATTTCTTGTCCACAGCAGTGATTTGCCAGTCAGTTGTCATTTCACATAGTGAAACGTGTCAGGAGGGAAAAGACAATATCACAAAAGACACTAGGATCCCAGGAACTGAAGTCCTAGGTAAGTGAAACAATCTGCCATCCAGATCCGTCTGGCTGAATAGATCTACTACACAGCTCGCCTTTGTTTCTCTCAGTTTTTGAGGCTCCAAGTGACTATGATAAACACAGTATTTATTTCCCACAGACACATCTAAGGATAACGTCTTTAAAGCTGTCTTACCTGCAGACCTCTGAACAGGCTCGCTCTTCTCATCCCCCCTGAAAGGAAAATTATATTAAAAGTGAAAAGGGGGAAACATTTATTTCTACAATTTGTCAAACAAAAAAACAAATTTTCTATCTAGTCATTTCTATACAGTCTTCACAGCTAAAATTAATATGGTTTAGAAATTTCCACCAGTGCAACTACTGCATTAACAGCGAGTTCTTAGGTAACTGACGTGCTTCTAAAAGTTGGTGCATATATGGACATTACGTAGAGACTAAAGAGTCAACACACCATGACTGATACTGACCTGTTAATGGAACTAAGCCACAGCTGGACACTATCTTGCTTGTAGTCCCCTGAACAGAGCAGAGGAGAGATATTGTAAAGCGGTCTTTCTTGGGACCCTCACTCCAAAAGTTTCTCCACTCAGATTTGGGGAACTCTTTTCATATACAAAATGGTCTCCTGTTTTATTTCATAAAAGCCCCGAGACAGACAACTGGCCAAAGTCTGCTTGACAACTCAAAGCCGGCGACCACCCCTGAAAGTCATAACAGTGAAAAATACGGTCCAAACAGGAAAGAAGTAACTGCCAAGTTAGACGATCCATTACCATGTCCTTCACAACACACTATACACACTCCTTAATGCAACGCATCATCAGGGGCCTGGTGTAAAATTATGATGGAGTGACTCGAGAAGAACTAACCAAAAAATGTAACACAGGTGGGCTTCAATCAATATAATAAACTATACCCTAACATTAGACGACACTTTACATTCTGTAATTACATTCTGTAATCTTTAGTGTGTGACTAATCAAAAAGACAGATGTTTCACATTTGGGTTGGCTGTGCTGTGTATGTCGCCTAACATGCAACATTACCTGTTCGTCTGGTGTTAGATGGTTCATCAGATTGTCCGTCCACCTTGGCCCACCTCGCCCTGGAGGCAAGTAGGTGTGTCCTTTTCTCCACTGCTTGGTCAGCGGCCATAGCTTAAATTCAGCCTACTAACTACCGTAGAAAAGTCCTGTAACACCACACAATACGTGACGTGTCATAGACTGTACAACTGTGATGAACGAGAAAAAAATACTGGACAGTCATAACCGTCAAAATCCGACAATTAAGGACCTTTCGAGCAAAAGATCGGTTTGGTTAAAGAAACATATCTCGTCTCTACAGCGCTGTAAGTTTCCACCGTTTCCTGTCAGCGTGTTAATCATCTGTGAGCAGCCTGGATGGATATTTTGGAGACGTGAAATTCCAGCGAAACTCGCAGGATGTACATAAAGACGGGCAGCAAAAAGTCGACTGATACTGCTGAGTGCTTAGACTGATACTGCTGAGTGCGTGTTAGAAGTTCCAAACTCTGTTGCCATTTTAAAATATGTAAACAGAGCCATAGTCATAGGCTGTTCTTGTTCACTTCTGTTTATTGCCACGGTTCATTTTCCAACGTTCTCATAGGAAACGCAGTAGTCTTGAAGTTGAGAGGAACTACAACTGCAGTGAACTATGGCATTGACATGACAGTTGTAGTGGCAGGTGAAGTAAATATAAAATAGACGGAAAGACAATCATTCATTCATTTGGGCTTCCATGTCTCGGTAGGACGTCCTTACCTCAACAAAATTAAGTTGCAATATTGTATTTATGCTCAGTTAGCACTTCTTAGGTTAATTCTTGTAGTACACACCCGCTGTACAACTTTGAAAATAATGTAAAAGCTATGCACTCTTTCTTTCTTGCATCTCCTAACTGCTGAACAAATGCGCTCACCTGGAACAAGATATTGCCTGTGTGCGGGTTGGTTGAAAGATTACAAGACGCTGCAAATGTTTTGGACTATACTGACACCTTGTAATGTACACGTAAACCCAATAGCAGAGGTTTTTTTGTGTGTGTAAAGAATGAAACAGCTTACTCACCTCAACAAGACCACATTCCTGTGGGACGTGCGCATCGTGGAAAGGCTTGCGACCCGGCATACATAGAGATATAGCTTTCGTTTACACCTCACTGGCTGTACAAGGAACAACACACACTAATTTGGTTTCGCGTCGATATCCTGCAAAACATGCAAATAGTCGTTGGGCGCCTCAATTCCTAGAGTTTCCATGTGCCTTGAGCGTTTTGTTGTAAGCACTTTGAACAACGAAGGCAAAGAGGAACTACTTATGTTATAACACGATGTGTTAGCCTATCTCAACAGGGAAGTGTTTTAGCAGCTTCACACATTGAATACGGCGAACTAAAGATAGGCGGTAGCCTGGGGTCTTTATCATTTAGCCTAGTGTGTTGTGTGGCCTATTTTGAGCACATGTGGTGAATGTGAAAAAGTGACAGAGAGTGACTTTTGCTTATTTTAAAGTCCGTGTTCGTGTATTTCTTGCAATAGGTGGCTTATTCCTTGGTAAATCATGTGGAGTCATGTGTGATAATAAACCTAGCTTACCAGTCGATGAATTGCTTAAATGACATTATTTTTCAGTTTGTTTAAAATTAAAGTAACGTTTACAAAAATGAAATGACGCCATAGACAAGATAAAGAGAATTGGCTGATTGGCTTGTATTTATATAATAGCAGACCATAATAATTATTGCAATATTCATTATGAAAATAGCAAAAACAACAAGTGAGAGTAAAGTAATGAAATACCATTTTCAACATAATCAAAATACCAGGAACCTGGTACCAGGAAGCCTGGAGAATTTACAGAAAATGATTCCCCATACTTCCTTGGTCAATGTAATTCTCTCAATATTTTCAGGTGGACTTGAATTCTTAAAATGTTTCTTCTCTTTTCCACCAGAAGATGGCGCCATTAGGCAATACTACCCCTCAAGTCATGTCAAGCCCTTAGAAAACATGTACAATTGTGTGCGTGAATGACAAATACAAATGGACTTGAATCAGACAATTGTCACCCTCATATCCTAATCAGAACACAGACGTGAACATGGATACATGAAAATTAAGAAAATGTTCCACATTGTGTTAGCAAAATGAATTCAGGGTGTCATTCAGGCAGCATTCGACAGGATTTGTCCACAATGGTATACATTCTCCACGTGACAGGAATTTCTGAGCAGCCTGCAACTCTTCATTTAATCACTCAACATCTGTTGCAATTAGTTTGGCTTCCCCACTATTTGCACACCAAAAATATAGGTGTTACTCACACCCACAGCCTATTGAACTGAGTGGGTTGAGCTGAAACAGCAGAGAACACACATTAGGTTTATCAAGAAGACCCTGTACATGCCAGCTTAAACAATGACATAATACTGCTACAAAAATGTTTAGCAAGAAGAATGCAGTATTTCGTATGGCCCTTGAATGATCACAATTGCACACTGATTACACATTTTAAGAAGGAGAAAAAATAAGAGAGAATTGGGAGAAATTTTGAAGGAGTGATTTTAATTATCCAAAGGTTTTTTCCAGGTGTATACAATGATATTACCATTTTTATATTTACTCGACGGAGATTTAATAAATAAATACACATTCTTCCCTAATTATAATGTTACTGTATTCTCACATTTTAATATTAGTTTTTGGCGGTTGCTGAATTTGAAAATGCAGTTACTGCATTTACAAAGCTGTACAAATCTGTACCACCTACTTGTGTAATGTATGTGTTATGTTGCAGAATCGTCACTGTTTAGACTCGTTATTTTTATGCATTTAACTGTTTTTGACCGATTTCACTTGGGGTCAGTCGACTGGGTATAACACCCATGAAGACAAAAAGATTGTATTGTCTTTCTCTCGTATGTATTGTTACTGAGGTTAATTTGCATGGTTATCTTGAACAACTGTACGTCACCTAATGCACTAAGTCTGAGAACAGTGGAAAACCAAACCTGATCAGAGACCATTGCTCTGTTATACATAATATCATCTTGATTACTCACATCATTCAGAAGTTCTAAAACTGACACGATGTTATGTCATCTAATCATAGCTCTGAAACATCCCTGTAAAGTTCCCCCAATCTGTTGATACATTGCATTCTCCGCATTCCATGGCTAAATCCCTACGGAGCACATCTTTCGATAACATTCTATTGCCATCAAATCTGCTTGGCAACCGAGCCGGTCTGAAGCGCACAGTTAAACAGGCATGGGTATGGGTGTCAGTTGGAGGCCTATAGCTAGCGCAGCATGCTCTCTCCCCTATCATCTTGAATATGACGTTACTCTCGCTGGCACTGCCACGGACGGGCACACACGCGCTGACAGGCTGTCTGTGGGAGGGACACACGAACCCCAGCGAGCCGGCCGGGTGGCCACAGGGCCTGGTCCATGACTAACGCAGAACCCGACCAGGATGACCAGATGGGACCATCAGATTGGCTGCGAAGAGGAGAGCGCTGATCAAGAACAGGCCATGACAAACCTACACCAGGCAATGGTTATCTTACATAATTGCGTGTGGCAAGGGAAGGCGTTGTTTTTGACATGGTGGTGTATAGTCTGTAAGTACTGTAGCACTACCAGAGGACAATAAAACTACTCAGCTGAAACAAAAATCTGTCAGTGCTACGGCTACGGTTTATAATGCTAACCATACAACAACACAGCTTTGTGGTTGCGGTTTCTGCCAAATGGTTTGTAATGAAGTTAAAGTAAATATTTGAAGAACACATTTGAATATTTAAAAAAAAACAAATGTAATGTACAATTGTCCACTGTAACAACTGCTGTGTAATGCTTTAAATAGCAGAACAGTTTGAAGTGAAGTGGCACTCAAAGTCCCAGTGCCAGAGTTTAACCTCGCCATTCAATGGATGGACAGAGAAATTGAGCCGAGTTGGAATAGAATGGAATTGCACACCAGCACCTTGCTCCCAAATGACATGCACAGTACAGAGGGGAGAGAGAGAGAGAGAGAATGTGTGTGTGTGTGTGTGTGTGTGTGTGTGTGTGTGTGTGTGTTTGAATGAGAGCAAATGAGAGGCAATATGAAATTATGTCCTAAATGAGGACAGCTGTCTGCAAAAACTAAGGATGTTTAGTCCCAGCTCCTGTGGGTCCATCCTCCAGCTACTGCTACAGCAGCACACATCTCCCAGCTCTGCTAACAGCAGAGGTTACATTAGTTGCACCAAGAAAGGCATCACTTCAAGCAGATGGTGAGGCCAGGACAGATCAGACGCTGGATGAGTGAAACAATGTGAGAACTTACAAGTGTGTGTGTTTGTCTTTGTGTCTGTGTGTGTGTGTCCTAGAAACTAATCATTATTAATCATTATATTACTTATGTTATCCACTTGGCCTCCATATGACCACTCTCTCAACTCATCATGATGGACATGACAGGGGTAAACATTACAAGAGTAACTTACAGTGAGTGTGAGTGTGTGTGTATGTGTGTTAGAGCGCGGGCATATCCCCATTCGCCCACAGTAAGCATCTCACCAGCGGTAAGAGCCGACCACAAGCTGTGTGAATCGGATGTGAACCCCTCTCCTCTCACTCTCACTCGTAGCTCTGCATGTGAACCCCTCTCCTCTCACTCTCACTCGTAGCTCCGCATATGAACCCCTCTCCTCTCGCGCTCACTGGAGCTCCTCCATTTTCACTCGGGTCATTAGCTTTGTCTATTAGACGGCAGTACTTCTATTAGCGCCACTGGCACCACATGACACTTCCACACACAGACAGAGACACAGAGAGTGCGGATGCCAACCCCATAATCCTGTGTTGTCGTCAGAGGTTGAGAGGAATGGAGACCATAATTGCGACCCTAATTGCGACGGCATACAGGTTAACACACATGTCGGCAACATATAGCCCCAGGTCCCTTGTGCTGCTGTAAGGGGCTTGCGATTCTGAGTGCCTCACCGTGAAGAATAGGCTGGCTTGAAGCAGAAAAACAGGATCCCTTCCAAGCGATATTTGTTGTGGTGGCTTCCAGTGCAACGAGGAGCCATTCCAGTTTTTACAATTAGATAAGCTTGGAAAAGCTCTTGATGGCGGGTGATGGAACGGCATTGAGGGGAACAGATGGGGCCTTGTGAGGGGAGAAAAAACATCGCAGTAATGCGACTAAGAGGATGCAGTCATTTCGAGGTCATGTTATTGTTAACCTGAACTGAGAATGTATTCGTCCCACAAATTTGCGTGCGTCTTGTTCATCCGCTTCATTAAAATAGCCAGATATCCAATTCTGAGGGAGTTTAGGACATTTTGGAAAAACGCTGGGATTTTCACGATAATGTCATATTGTCATACTGAAGTGCATGGATACAATCTTTGCGTTCTTTTGACAGCGTTGATTTCCACAGGGCCAATATAAGTTATGATATTTGCAATTATGCAGTCATCAGTATTCCATAAGTAGGACTCACTTCATATTATCACTGTTGCTTTACAAGAGAGCTAACAACAAAAGATCACGTATGTCCTCTAATGATCAATTAAGATATATGCCAATCAAAATACAGAGTTCTGGAAGTTTCTGTTGCGCAGCTGACACAACATACTACCACTTCCTTGGTCAGCAGTCCCTCCAATCCAACGAAGGCTTAACTCAGCATGCATATACATAACTCAGCAATTATGCATTTAAAGTTCCTATGAGGATTCTTGCACAGACAGATCATACTCTCACCCTCCATTTCAAGGAATTGTATGTATTTAACTTTTGTTAAAGAACGGTTTATTGTGTACAATGGCCATATCTCCATAGGGAGAGAGTAACATCAAATCAAATGACATGATCACATGTAGTCTGCAAAAATATGAACTTCACTATATGTACTACTGCATGCGTATAGTTAATTATGGATATGAAATAGACCCTCTTGGGTAGGCTTATCTGTTCAACATTAAGTTTACATTATCATGTGGATTTCCATAACTAAACTATCCTGCTCTAATGAATAGTAAAGCAGCCCACAGAATCTTCCAAGTTCCTGAGCCAACCTGCCGCTTGATGCCAGAACGTTTAGGAAGGATACCAACTAGCAGAGAGGGCAGGGTTCCACCAATCTGACTGGGAACGGAGGGCAGGGGAGAGAGTGCTGGCGCGCGTGTGTGTGTGTGCGTGTGTGCGTGTGTGTGTGTGTTTGTGTGTGTGTGTGTGTGTGTGTGTGTGTGTTTGTGTGTGTGTGTGTGTGTGTTTGTGTGTGTGTGTGTGTGTGTGTGTGTGCGTGTGTGTGTGTGTGTGTGTGTGTGTGTGTGTGTGTTTGTGTGTGTGTGTGTGTGTGTGTGTGTGTGTGTGTAGGTGTGTGTGTCTGACTAGGAGCAGAGGGCAGGGGAGAGCTCTGGCTCCAGCAGGGCCTCAAGGACTAGGAGGGGTGGGCATGTTTGCCAATTATGCTCTATTGCATGCGCACACACACACACACACACACACACGCGCACGCGCGCACACAATATTATCATTTACATGTTGTATGATTCAAAATTGGATCACCTGCAATTGAATTCTAAGGCAATTCTAAATTGTAAGAGTTGGTTATTTGCTCTTATGTCAAATTAAAATCTAATAGTTTTTACAGCAAAGATGCTCAACCCCATTTCAGCCTAACAAATCTATCTTGGTCTCCTCGGACTCCAACGAACATGCTGCCAATACTCATCAGGCTTCTTTTCCAGTCCTTTAGCCAGGTTTAATCTTGCAGTCAGGGAGCCTGTGCTGAAGAGCTGTTCAGCTCAGATGGGCTCCAGCATGCTTGGTCTGGACCTGGCCAGGGGGTGTAGCTCATATTGCTGTATACTGTATATATACTAAATCACATGCACTCTCTCTCTCTCTCTCTCGCTCTCTCTCTCGCTCTCTCTCTTTCTCTCTCTCTTTCTCTCACACACGCGCACACACACATACACACAAACAGTGCCTGAAAACACAAGACATTTTTGCACATATATACACATTAAATTCAACCTCCTCTCTCATACACACCCACACACACACACACACACACCCACACACACACACACACACACACACACACACACACACACACACACACACACACACACACACACACACACACAGACGAAACACACAATAAAACAACGCCCTCCCACGCCCACAGGTCCGCCCGGATCACGGAGCATTGCCAGACAGTGTTGAGATGCAGGTCCTCCTCAGTAGAGGGGCTCTTCCTAAAAGAGCACACACACGTGAGCCCACAGCCAAAGGGCTTGCAAAGAAAACCTCCCGGTTGGCATGCCTGGCACAGCTCTCAAATCAACAACCCTCCAATCATCGTTCCTGGCACTCCGAGTCCCTCTCCGCAGCCCTCCTCAGTCCCAGGGTGGAGGCGCTGGCAGAGTGCAGCACAGCAATTAAAAAAACTGCATTTCTGAAGCTCAACACCGCAGACTAGCAAACACCCCATGAAACAAATATACAACTAATTTGTTAAATGTGAACACCATTAATTTGAGTAAAGTAAACTGAATTTACTTGGAGAAATGTTAAGGGCTTTAAGAGATGTAAGAGTGACTGAAAGGTCAATGGATAAGATGAGGAGAGAATAGCTGGGTGGTAGAGGTAATCTGAGTAAAGTAAACTGAATTTACTTTGAGAAATTACTCAGATTATGCTCTGTATGTGCCTGCTTATCAAACCTACATAAATCTTTGATGTTGAAGTTACAGACTTCAACAAAGAAATTTCATTTCATGTAACCTTAAACAATTTCAGCGGAATTAGTTGGTTAAGTTTTATCTGTTTTATAAGGGCCTTAATACATTTTGTTAGGTTGAACTGTTGTGTTAATATACTTCATGTAGAATTAATTAAATCCAACTAAATATTTCTTCAGTGTTAAAGGCACCCAGTGCAACTTTATGTAAACATTCAATGAAAAATAAACATTCAATTTCTAGTCTTTTTTACACGTAGTAAGTTTCAATAACTCCATACCATTACATATCGACATTCAAGGAGCACAGATGAGACATAGTTGTGTGGTGAGAACTGATAGAAAATCGTAAACAACAACAATCGCCGGTGGGGAGAAGCCATTTTTCCATTGACTGGAAGCATGCTTTATTTATTGTAGGTTACAAAAAATAAAGAAAATGGCGGCGATTGTTGTTGTTATCGATTTTCTATCAGTTCTCACCACACAACAACGTCTCATCTTTGCTGCTTGAATGTCGGTATGTAATGGTATGGAGTTATTGAAACTTTCTACGTGTAAAAAAGACTAAAAATTAAATGTTTATTTTTAAGCTTCGAAAGTTGCACTGGGTGCCTTTAAGGGAAAAGACTGAGAGAATCTATTGGCATATCCAGATATCAAGCAACAGTTTTTCACCCATCAGTCGTAAATTAACATTATACATTTTTAAAACCTGTGAATTATTCATAACTCCATATTGTCATACCATTAACACTCTAGCAGACTCACACCTGGGTTCCTTTACGTGTCAACACTTCTGCTTATTTTTCTCATGTAAAGCTTTTTTTTTCATGGTTTTGGGCGAGCATTTTCTCAAAAGACATTTATTGTGGTTCAGATGAATTCTAACATCCCCTTTCTAAACTATAGTATCATAAGCTACCATGATTGTTGTGTTCTACTCTACACAATGAACCATCAGCTCAATATCAGGGTCTAATGTTTAAGATCAAAGTAAATAAAGCTTTTTCATTCATCAAAGCCACATCACAGTAAGGCATCATTCAAACCAAATCAACTGAATGTGTGTCGCAGGAGTCTCTCAGAAGGCCTTCTGTAGAAGAGCTCCTGATCTCAATGAGGATGTGTGTGTGTGTGTGTGTGTGTGTGTGTGTGTGTGTATGTTTGTGGGTGCGTAAGTGCGCTGTGTGTGTGTGTGTGTGTGTGTGTGTGT
>NC_137915.1:4060914-4070914 GCF_963457725.1 Sprattus sprattus
GCCTTCACTCTGATGCCCAGCTAGAGGCATGCCAGATGATCAGGAAGGAATAAATGCCCCCTGAGACTAAACCACGTGACGACCATTGTCACGTGACGTACGCGCCAGATGGCATGGGTACCAGCTTTGGCGGTTGGCATCAGTGTCATTTCTCCGCGAGAGAAAGCGAGCTGCGGAGAACACGCTGAGGATTGGTGAACTGCTCAAGGTGCAAAAGAGCCGTCCGGAGCTAAACGAGATCAAGAAAACTTTTAAGGACAATTAAGAGAATGAATGATTTTAATTGACTCCCAAAACACAGGTAGGAAGACTTTAGTGCATGATTATGGACGAGTGATATTTCCCGAAGATTATTTTCATAGACTCTCTGCAAGTGTGATGGTCGGTTTTAATTAACTGTGCTGGAAATATGTCGTTCGATTTACTTAGCGCTTACAGCTTTGAAGTTTTTGTGTCTGAAGGTTGCTCTTTTATTAGATGAAAAATTGCCTCTTTGCAAGAGCTACACAGACCATGGCAAGCAGGCTTTTCATTATAGGGCTCGACAACATGCTTTTAAACAATACTAGCACAGTCTCTCATTTAGATTCGTTCTTACATTGCCTTCTCGTTACCCCTAGCAAAGACGATGTTGACTTTACCGTTTGAGGAGCCCGTGATGATGGAGTCTCAGTTCGTGCCAAACTTTTCTCGGGACTGCGATGGCAATATGAAGGTCAACAAACCAGAGCTCTTTAAAAAAGAGGACGGCCTCTCGCAGAGCGGTATCAGAGGGCCGGAGGACGAAGAATCGGAGAGGGACGACGATGAGCGCGAGGAGGGTCAAGATGACAACGGCTTGTCCAGGAGACGCGGGCCGCGGAAAAAGAAGATGACCAAGGACCGTTACGACAGGGTTAAACTGCGCCGCATGGAAGCCAATACGAGAGAGCGGACCAGGATGCATGGCCTAAACTATGCGCTAGACGGCCTGCGGAAGGTGGTGCCTTGCTACTCCAAAACTCAGAAACTCTCCAAGATAGAGACCTTGCGTTTAGCCAAAAACTACATCTGGGCTTTGTCTGAGATCCTAAGCACTGGCAAGCGACCTGACCTTCTGACCTTTGTCCAGACACTGTGCAAAGGTCTGTCGCAGCCCACCACAAACCTAGTGGCGGGCTGTCTTCAGCTGAATGCCAGACATTTCGTTTCTGATCACAACGGGGAAGCAACCTTGTCTGGCCGGTCTCCATATGACTCCATGTACCCATCTTACCAGAGTCCCGATGTCGTTGCGGCCTCCGGCCACGTCAGCAGCGCGGTGGACGGCATGAAACCCTTTCGGCCCTACAGTTATAGCAATGCCTATGAACCGTTCTATGAGAGCACCTCCCCAGAATGTGCCAGTCCCCAATTCGATGGTCCACTGAGTCCTCCTATTAACTTTAATGGGATTTTCTCCCTTAAGCAGGAAGACCCGGCTGATTATGGCAAGAGCTGCCACTACGGAATGCGTTACTGCTCGGTGCCAGCCCGCGGTACCCCCGGCCAGAATGCGTTGTCAAGAGGCTCCTCTGACGTGCATTTCCCCTATGACATTCATCTCCGCGGCCAGTTTTATCCCGTGCAAGATGAATTAAACACGACTTTTCATAATTAATGAGAGAAGGTCAAATGTGAGCGTCCCTTTTTGCCGGGTAATTAGCCTACTGAAAACAAAAGACTTAACACACATGTATTATTTACAGCATTATGCTTTTTAGATGGGGGTTTGGTTGTTGGCCATCTGATGATTTATTATTAATTCATATTAATTGAAAGGAAACAGAGTTTGTCGTGGAATCTTTTGTAGAAAAACAGTAAATCGCTTTTGTTTGCGAACTGAAAATTAACCAATCAATTTGTCCGTGTGTTGTGAGGACGTATCGCTTGTCGTTGCAACACAGAGAACCACAAAGTACGTGTTGTATAAAATGACTTTGTATAAAATGTGTGTACAGTGCATTATCAACGAATTGCTGTATTGCGACAATGTGTTTTACAGTCGAATGCAATCATAATGTGATCAGTTCATATTTTTCTCCTTGGGAATGTTATATACACCAGTAAATAAGGCAGCAATAAAGGCTACAGGAGCTATGCAATTAAGATAAGTCTCTTGCCAAACCGAACAATCAAATTGTAAGAATTCTCAAGTTAGCTTTAATAGGCTTGAGTGCTTGGCTATGACTGTCTTAATTGATTTTAACCTATGTTTAATTACATGTGAAGTGAACAGGAACTTCAGATGAACATTTGTTTTTTGAATATTTATAAATAATTCACTCAATGTATTTGCCTATTTATTTATTTATTTATTGAGGCTATTTGTGGAAAGCTGACTTCATGTTAATGTTTGCGTGCTCTCTGGATCTCTGGGTCTTTTCAGATGGAGCTGTACAACTGTCTAACTGAACGAATGAATATGAATATTGCATTGTTATGGAAATACTATATGTACATTTACGAATAGGTCAATATGTATTAATATATCAATAAAATAACTTTAATTGTGAAGCCCACTAGTAACCTCTTTGCCTACTAAATGAAGGTTGACTTGGAAACTTGCTATCTTGTGTTATTTTGAAAACAACACCACATATAACTTAGCTTAATGAAATGTGATTTGAAAAGTTTTGATAACGCCCCGTGTTATGTCAAGGCAACGATCAACATGTGCAATCAATATAAAAACAGATCTATCATATTATGTAAAATGATTTGCTCGGAGGCTTGTACAAATGCCTTGCTTTGCAGATATACTTGGTTTTGTTTTTCTTTTTGAAGTTACGTGCAGACGTTTCGCCACGGCTACATTTATTTGAGGCAAGAGCATGTACTCCGTCTAAAATACATTTTCAATGCAGCAGTTCTATACACCACTGTCTAACCATGTTATACCATACATATTATTTGCCTTCAATTATATAGGGCAACCATCAGATATGCAATGTTATGGATGTCAACAATGGTGGATTTGTGAAACATTCTGTATCCTTCTTCTATAATGTTATGATAAAGTATTTTCACTTGAGAATAACTGAAAAGTGCACCAAACTGGTTTTGTGCAGATTTGTACACCGTAATTAAGTTGTTTGTACAGCAAAAATAAAAATCTAAAACTGAATTGATGAAAACGTGTCGAAAGTTATTTTAAACATGGGACATTTTTCAAATGTGTTGCAGATGTTACTTTTCAACTATGTTATATTAACACTGTCTTCCTATATTCAATTATTTGTATTAGGGAAACATTTCCCAAAATTAACCTGTTGGTCTGTCACGATTGAGTTGAATGTCTTGTGGTCACATAGGTCAAGAAAACAGAGGAAGATCTGCCACGCCAAATTGTTGCCTCGATGTGGAGTTTGTGTATTATCAACTTTGCGAAATCTCCTTCACCAAACTATTAACCAATATTCAATTACATAAACGGGTCCCTTTTTGTGTTGTCTCCGCCCATTAAAAACATATTTTAAAATATATATTTAAAGTGTGTGTGTGTGTGTGTGTGTGTGTGTGTGTGTGTGTGTGTGTGTGTGTGTGTTAGAAAAAAACTAAGCTAGCAGAGAATATGGGTGTATTTTATTAATATCAAAAGTAAAAGAACTCAAATTAATTCATGGACATCTAGCCTATTATTTTACGAAACACACGATGACAGATTGTAAATTAAGATATAGCCTACAAATTAATTAACCTAAAAGCTAACTAAACAGCCCTTTATAAATGACTTTTGTAGCCTTTGAATTCAGCAGGGCCTACTTTAAAATAAATTGCATAAATTGATCGAGGGAGAGAGATGTGGCTGGGTTTGGTGTGATGTCGCCAAGTTGAGGGCGAAGTCTGGACTGAAGCCAGTCAGCGACAGACTGCGGATCAAACCCTTCTGGGAAAGAGTCCTGGTGCCCGCTAATCCCCTGGTGCCCGCTAATCCCCGGGTGAATGTGCATTGTCATCCTGAAAAATGAGGTGACAGGATGCAAATGGCGAGCGACTGATATGTTAGCCTAGAGTGTGATGGTAGATGATAACGCATTCCTACTCTGGGCCTGATGTTGTGGCGTATGCAAAAGCGTTGGATCGTGCAGGCCTTCCGTGTTGATATCAGGCTACCCAGTTTTAATAGCCCTTCATGAATTTGAGACAGCATGCTTTAAAGACACTCCAGGATCTAATTTGAATGAACACGGATTAATCTGAATCATCTTGACTGCATTGGCTGAACATACTATAAATACTATGCAAATAAATAAGTCACCAGAGACTAATTGACGTGATTAATTAAGGGACTTTACGCCATACCCTCTTAAATAATGCCACAGACCAAAGTCACCTGGTACTTTGACAGCTGCAAAAACCTCTACCTGCAAATGAACGGCGACACATATAATTCCTGCCCGCTGTTGGGATGCTGTTGGGATGCATGCGTGTCAGAAAACCCCCATTGTGGCCATACTTCACGCAACTCAAAGACACAGAACATATGTTCCGTTTTCAAGAGACACAATACCGTCAGGCTCGGGACTCGACAACACCACCCCGGCACCTTCCTCGTTTGTCTGAGATAGCTGAAAAGTTTTAATGCAGACTTTTCACTCGTACTTTTTCATCACGTCGGTGTGCTGTCTGTGTCTGACAGTAGACATACTTTTATTGCAAGGCTTTCACTTCCGCGGCAGAGAACCTTGCCATTAAACAGGCTATTGCCTATTAACTGGATTATAGAAATATATGGAAAATATTTCACAGTAAAATGCAGTTAAAGACATATCTCCTCCCCTATCCTATCTTTTCTTAGTTCAATGGAAGTTTCATTATATGGTTTGAACAAGCCATGAAGTAACCCATATCAAGATGACTGAGAGAAGCGATGTTTGAGGAGACTAATTGACCCGTCCAGGAAATGCTGCCTGTTTGACTAGCTGCGTAGAAGAAGGCATAATATATTCAAGTTAGCCATCTTAACATATACTTCTTATTTCTTAGCTGACATCTGAGGCCTACTCATTAAAAGGTGGTTTTAATTCTAATAGGATGTGTGAGTGAATATGTCTATTGACACGGTGATCCAGTGAGTGCACTGATTCCTGGCATTGGTGAGGGGAGGATCATGACTGTCTCAAGACCAAAGAGGTGAATTTCCAACGTGAAGAATGCGCCTGTAACGCAATAGCGAATTGGAGTTTTACATTTAAAAAAAAAAATTCAATGCTGAACATATCCTTCCAATATACTATTGTCTATGGCTCTTTGCACATTGTGGCTGGACATACCATACGTTTCCAACAGGAAATCAGGATTAGGTCTATGAAGTGCTGTCCAGAATTAAAAATCAATTTGACTGTACATTAACTTGAGAATTAATGATAATCTAAAAATCATTAAGTTAACAATATCTACACCAGCTTGTTTAACTGCTGAAACTATAAAAATGGCAAACATCTAGTGGACACAGGGAATAATTTCAACATCCAGTATACCTCAATAATGCACACAAAGTGTTTGCAGTATAGTGGATAATTCAATGTTAAGCTAATAAATGAACTCTTATTGTACAAAGAGCTTGATTACAATTCTCCATGCTTAATGTTGTGTCAGATGCTTGGCCAAGCCATTAGCAGCCATCCAACCTGAGCCAAAATAGACAACACCCTTTCTACTCTGAAAGTATTTTTTAGTAAAAATGGTATAGGCAATTAGAACAAGTATGGCTGTATGCATTTCATGATTTTATGCTTCCAAATTGGTTTGTGGAATAAATGTGCTTGGCTAGTTTTACTCTACTCTACCCTAAATGACCAGAATTGAATTATAGAGAGACTTGAATACTCTCTCTTAGACAAATCATTGTATTATAGCCCTGTTGTTTAAAATGAGGGCAATTGACTAACAACTAAGCTAGCATTCTACCAGCTATGCTAGCACGTAGCCCTTGTTTGTGCATGACTGCTAACAAAGACTCCATTGGGCTGCCTTGGGTAGCAGACACCTGAGCGCCCGGGAGACACACACACACACACACACACACACACACACACACAGACACACACACACACAGGCCTGAAATGAATAGGCAGTTAATAATAACGTGGCCATAATAAGACGTGAAAAATGTGGCGCTTGCCTGATGGTGATTGATCTGCAGGGGGCGCTGGCGTGGCACAGGCCTCTCTCTCTCTATCTCTCTCCCTCTCTCTCTCTCTCTCTCTCTCAGTCACACCTCTGCCCCCGCTTGCCTCTCTTTCCCTCTCTCTCTCTCTCTCTCTCTCTCTCTCTCTCACTCTCAGTCACACCTCTGCCCCCGCTTGTCTGTATATACCCTATCTCTCTCTCTCTCTCTCTCTCTCTCTCTCTCTCTCTCACTCTCAGTCACACCTCTGCCCCCGCTTGTCTGTATATACCCTATCTCTCTCTCTCTCTCTCTCTCTCTCTCTCTCTTTCTCTCTTTCTCTCTCTCTCTCTCTCTCTCTCTCTCTCTCTGCCCCGCTTGTCTGTATACCCTATCTCTCTCTTTCTCTCTCTCTCTCTCTCTCTCTCTCTCTCTCTCTCTCTCTCTCTCTCTCTCTCTTCTCTCTCTCTCTCTCTCTCTATATATATATATATATATCTCTCTATCTCTCTATCTATCTCTAAGTCACACCTCTGCCCCCGCTTGTCTGCTGAAACCTATCCACCTATCTATTTATCCATCTCTTTATGTATCTATACATCCATCCATCTGTCTATATACCCTTTCTCTCTCTCTCTCTTTCTATCTATCTATCTTTCTGTCTGTCTGTCTATCTATCTATCTCTCTAGTTAACTATCTTTCAATCTATCTGTCGATCGATACATCTCTATCTCTAACTCTATCTAAATGTCTACATATTTGAATTATTCTTCTCTCTTCCATGTCTGGACCCCTCTCTGCCTGTCAGTGTGCCCAGATCTTCTCCACAAGTCCCAGGTCACAGATGGTGTGGGATGGCACCTTTCCCCCATTAAATTCCTAATAATCTTTCTTTGAGGCCACGTGGGGCTGAGTGGGAACGGGCGGCACCGGGATGAGTGGGAACGCCGGGATTTCTCATTTTAATTAGAAGGTTTAAGGAGCTGAGCCCCTTTGAAAAGCCTGTCCTCCGAGATCTGGGTGCAGGTGATCCTACCGACAGAAGCTGCAAACACGTCTGCAACCAGCAGCTCGTTTACATATTAGATTGGTGTCAGGTTGGCAGCCGTCCTGGCACACAAGACACCCCCCCCCCACACACACACACACACACACACACACACACACACACACGGCCTCCGCCTCATTTCTCAACTTGGCACATTGTGCCAGAGGCCTGGCATGGCAGCGTTACCAAATGGAAGGAAAGAAGAGTGAGGGGCTCTTGGTCCTCTGCACTGAAACGTCATTTGAGTCATCAGAAGATGCAATATACCCACATCAGTGTGCGCGTGTGTGTGCGTGTGTGTGTATGTGTGTGTGTGTGTGTGTATGTGTGTGTGTGTGTGTGTGTGTGTGTGTGTGTGTGTGCAGATAAATGCCTCTTTCATATAAGTTCCCCTCCCATTAGAAGCAGTAAAGTGAAACAGTTCCAACAAGTAGCCCTTGTCCTGGAAGATATAAAAAAAGAACCAAGTGCCTCCATGTCCATAATCACGGACCTCATCCATCTAGGAGAACATTTAATGTGAATTAAAAAGCCAGATATTAAAAATGCAAGAACTATTCCCATTTGGACAAATTACATGAAGTTTGTCTGCCCTCGACACGGGCTAATCAGAGGCACATTTAGCAGCCATTAAGACGGCTGTTGGACAATAAAGTCATTTGTATTCCCCGTTAACACTGAGCCAGAAAAAAAAAAAAAAGAAAGAAAATGTTAACGACCAGAAGTCTCTTAAAATGACGTTGATGGCACACGCGTGGGTCCAGAGAGCAGTGCATCATAGAAAGGCAGGCGAGAGAACTGTCGTATTATCAGGATTAGCTCAATGCAGCAGTATCAGTGGTGTAGTCCAGGGTATACGCAGGTATACGGAGTATACCCACTTATTTTTCAGTCAGCATTGGGTATACCCACTTCTCAAAACAGGACGTTTATCCTGTGCT
Source organism: Sprattus sprattus (assembly GCF_963457725.1). Classification (NCBI taxonomy): domain Eukaryota; kingdom Metazoa; phylum Chordata; class Actinopteri; order Clupeiformes; family Clupeidae; genus Sprattus; species Sprattus sprattus. The sequence continues at coordinate 4,069,035 of NC_137915.1, forward strand.
GTATGGGCTGCTTAATAGAAATAAAGAGTATACCCACTTCTCCAGGGACCACTACACCACTGAGCAGTATGGTGAGATGGCAACGGCGCCGAAAAATAAACCTGCAGGTCATCCAAACCCAGCCAGCCCCCCCGGTGGATTTTGAACCCGCTGGGATCTTCAGCAAAATGTTTAACCCCGACAGACTGGCCGTTCATCAAGCCCTCGTGCCAAACGCCTCTTCTCGCAATACACCAATACAGACCTGCCTATGGTTACAGTTTCTGTGGGAGATTTTGAATTACCAAAACTGTATATTTGGAATTAGTTCTCTGTTTTTCATTCTGTAAAAACAGTTACTGGATGAATATTCCCTTCGGACCAACTTTATTTAATTCACTTTTGATAAAAGATATTAGCTGTTAATTTATAATGCCCATTTCTGACAAAGATTAGTGAAAGAGCTCTGATCGAGACATTAAAATGTAATAGTACAAGAAATATTACATGGAGTGTGTTTATTGAGCAAAAAAGGAAACAGTTACAGCTGGCAGACAGACCATCTCCTGGCTGTAAACATTAGGCAGTAGTTTTACGACACAAATATAAATTTCTATCCGCTAGAAAAATGGACTGAACATGGACAAAATGACACTCTTAATTCCCTTTCCACATTTAAATGCTCATCAGACATGGTGTAGAAAAGCCAGTAAAACGGAGAATATATTGCATGTGTGTGTGTGTGTTCATGTGTGTGTGTGGGTGTGGGTGTGGGTGTGTGTGTGTGTGTGTGTGTGTGTGTGTGTGTGTGTGTGTGTGTGTGTGTGTGTGTGTATGTGTGTGTGTGTGTGTGTGTGTGTGTGTGTGTGTGTGTGTGTGTGTGTGTGTGTGTGTGTGTGTGTGTGTGTGTGTGTGTGTGTGTGTGTGCGTGCATGCATGTGTGTGGGTGTGGGTGTGTGTGTGTGTGTGTGTCAAAGAGAGAGAAATAGCTCGCCTAGAGGTGGCACAGACACACACACACCAACTGGTCTCTTGGCAGTGAATGAAACTCCATGAGACTCCATGCCACCACAGACTGGAAGTTAAGACAGGCAGAACCAGAGCATGTATCGCTCATGTTGATTCATCATCTAGAAAGTGGGGGTAATGTCTTATCAAAAAATAGATGATTGAATTGAGATAAACATTAGAAAGGCCTTGTGACCCCCCCCCTCGACTGATAGCAGTTTTAGACTCCCGGCGGTATAATTATGAGCACCTTGTGAGCAAATTGTTTACAGTCTTTGAGCTGTAGGCAGTCCTGTCAACTCCACACAAATTCAACATGCTACAAAATGATCACTTGTTATGCAGACACCCTTTTCTCCTTTTCTCCTCCACTTCAATAAAAAATATATCTCTATGCGGTCGAAAAATCATTTGATGGACATTTTTAGGGACAACTTCTCTCATTTTTCTAAAGTCCTGTTCATTTTTGTCTTTCAAGTTACTGAAGATGTACAGAGATTTAACTTCGACTCAAGACTAAGAACTTGTATTGAGTATTGTCCTTATTGGAGAGGATGTAATATAAATGTGATCCTAAGGGAGATCTTAAAAAATCATCCAACATACATGAGGTAAGACACAAAAGAGCTTCTTTTCTCTGTTTGTCAATGACACATAGTAAATATTCAGGTCAGCTATACTCAGTAAGAGACATGAGACATTAACCACTTTGCACTGGTGAAAAATATGATTTATTTATCAGATACATACCGTATATGTAAAGATTTAAGTGAACAAAACATCTGAACAGACCACAGGTAAATATGAAGTTTGGAATACTGCTCGCCTTGCACAGCCCTTGTAGATGCGTGGGCTAATTGGCGTGCCTAGATGATACACCATACATCCCTCAC